>NC_053024.1:399675957-399938605 GCF_003073215.2 Triticum urartu
CAACAAAGTCTCCTTTGTCATATCAACATCATTGTCTGGATCTTTTTCATTGTTTGGTTGAGAGTCTTCATGAACCTCATCATTATTTTTTTCATTAGCATTAGGTGAGTGTTCATTACCAGATTGAGTTTCTACATCAGAGATAGAAGTTTCATTTTCATTATCAGGAGGTTTCTCTATTTCAGGTTCACTAGAAGTGTGCAAAGTCCTATCATTTTTGTTTTTCTTTTTCTTTCTGGAAGAACTAGGTGCACTAGTGTTGGCTCTTTGTGAGTCTTGTTCAATTCTTTTTGGATGTCCCTCAGGATAAAGTGGTACCTAAGTCATTTTACCTCCTCTAGTTGCAACTCTAACAACAAAGTCATGCATATTATGATTCATTTCATCGAGCAATTCTCTTTGAGATTTAGCAACTTGTTCTAACTGAGTTTGAACCATAGAACATGCTTTCCAACACCTTTAACATCATTTGATATTCTAAATAACAAGTCATTCAAGCAAGCAATCATATCAGAATTGTATTTCAATTGTTTCATAACATTTGCATTGAAATGATCTTGTTTTCTAATATAATTTTCAAACTCATAAAGGCATTGGCTAGGATGCATATTGTGAGGATTGTCATTATCGTTGAACTTCATTAGAGAATTTACCTCTACCACCTTAGGCTGTGGTGGTGTATTAAGCCCATGTATTTCTTCAATAGGAGGTAAATTTTTAACATCCTCGGCTTTAATACATTTTTCCTTCATAGATTTCTTTGCCTCTTGCATATCTTCGGGACTGATATATAATATACCCCTCTTCTTCAGAGTGGGTTTAGCCGGTGGTTCAGGAAGAGTCCCTGGATCAAGGGTCACGTCCTACAGTCAACATGTGCTCTGATACCATCTTGTAGCGACCCGACCCGAATGGATCAAGTCTCTGTGCTTATGTGTCATCCCTGGATCAGTATGCTGACACACACAGTACTCGAAGGATTTATAACAGAGGTAAATCACATGTATAAAGTAACGTAAATACCATTACCTCAAATCCAAAATATAGTGGAAGCAACAAGGTTGTGGTTTCCCATCAACACCAACGGCAAAGTTGAGTGTAGAAAGCGTAACCCTAACGTATCACTTACTCGTCGTAAGAAACCTGCAACATAAGACGTTGCAGCCCGGAACGGGTCAGTACATTGAATGTACTGGCAAATTCACACCATAGAGAATGATGAACAATGGCTATCACTACATGCATATTTGGCTGGTGGAAAAGCTCTATGGTTATAAGGTTTTTGCGTAAAGCCAATTTTTCCCTACTGCAAAGGAATAATTTTATTTAACTATCATGGTGGTTGTGAAACATCGAGAATGGTTGACAGCATTCTCAATCCCAATTAAAAATAATTAAAACCCAACAACATTAATTAGAAGTAACATGATGAGATTCACAATGATATTCAAGTACTAGATACTCAAGTTGTCCATAACCGGGGACACGGCTAATCATGATTAGTTTGTAAACTCTGCAGAGGTTTGCGCACTTTTCCCCACAAGACTCGATCGCCTCCGTTTGGTTTCTCGCACTACATGGTGTTTGAGAAGACGGATGACCGAGACACAGTCTTTCAGAAGCGCTAGCACCTTACATGTGGGGTAGACCGGTACACCTACATCCCCTACATCTGCTAGTCCACCCCGTAAGAGTTCGCACTACTTAGTCAACTATGCCAGAGCCCATAATGGCTTGTGGCTGCACACGGAAGTTTCTAGCATGAAAGATCTTATGATCCCTTTGAGCCTGGGTGGCGGTCCAAAAAAAACAGGCAAGTCCTGATAGACATCAGGTGCCTCAATCCACCCAGATGTTTGTTTAAGTTGCCACCTTAAATAAACCATTAAAATTATCATCTCACATCTGTCATGGATATCACTCACCCAATCCACGTCTACTAGCATAGCATGGCATAATAAGCAACGTAGAAGTAACTCCCAAGGGTTTGATAATAATACAGGTAATAGGTACTACCTCATCTACTTCCCATCCCACAATTTAATTAGATCCTAATCATGCAATGTGTGAGGATTGATCTAATGCAATAAAACTGGGTTGTAGAAAAGGTATGATCAAAGTGTGAACTTGCCTGCAATGTTGATGAAGATGATGCGCACTCAAAACTCTTGATAGATCTACTCGTCACACTCTGGTCAATCTATCGTAGGCAAGCAATAGTAACCACACAATAAGTACTCATCTAATGCACAAGTAAAACTCGAACGAGAGAACGAACCAGATAGTTCAACTTAAGAACTCCGGTTGCAAAGAAAGAACGAACCGAACAAAGAAACGGAAAACAAACGGCGGAAGAAAACAACTCGGTTCTAGCAAGTTGAATCTAGGTCAAATTTTTACAGTAGCAAAAACTTGTTCAAGTTGATTAGACGGAACGGCGGTTTCGAGACGAAACTCCAGGCGCTTGAATCACCTGATTCCGATAAACGAGCGAGAAGATAAACTAGAACGAAGATCGGATCTGAGATCGCGATCGCGGAATAAATCCGACGAGAAGAAAAAGAAGAACGGTTATACGAACGGACGTTCGTTAACCGGGAATAATCGGTGATCACGTTTGTTGAGACGAACAGTCCGAAAGAAGAACGAAAACTAATCTAGGGTTTTCGGAAAAAGAGATCGAAACGAAAAACCGATCTAGAACAAAACCGGAACGGTTTAGAGAAGAAAAGAATCGGAACGATTAGAAGAAAACGATCCGAGAAAAAGAATAGATGTAGCGCGGGGCTACCTTAGCGAGGTCTCCGGTGAGGTGCGGCGGCAAGGTGCGGCGGCGGCGCGGGTGTGGGGTGGCGGCGCGGGTGAGGCGGCGCGGCGGCGGTGACGCAGGGCGCGGTGTGATGCGGCGCGGCGGCGGTGCAAGGCGCGGTGTGGAGGAGAGCTTTGATTTGATGTGTTTAGAGGGGGGGGTGCTTGGGTATTTATATGGGGTGAGGAGACTTGGGGTAGGGGACAAGAAATAAAAATAAGAGTAGGAAAGATCTAGAAAAAGAAACGGAATAAACGAAAGTAGGACAAAAGTCCTACTAGGACTTCCAAAAGACAACGGCGGCGGCTCCCTGGAGCCTGGGCGCTCACGCGACGCTGGCTGGGGGCGGTGGCCTTTGGCCTTGGCCGGCTGGCCGGCGGCTTGGGCCTTTGGCCCAAGGCGCTGAGTTTTTTTTTTAAACGGTTCCGCGCTCAGAAAAATACAGAAAAACAAAATCTACCGAACTCCAAAACTAATAAAGTAAATTTTCTCCGACTCCTAAAAATGAGTCGAACAAAATGAACTTTTTTACAGACCTAAAAGCAATTTTTGAAAACGCGCATTTTTTCCTATCCAAATAAAATGCAAATAAACTCTGGAAAACGAAATTTTGATCTATTTATTAAATCTTCATTTTTCCTATATTTTGGGAAAGTCATATTATTCCCTCTCTTATATTTTTGATAACGGAAAAATTATTGAAGATGAAATAAATAAATCAAATGGTCCTATTTTCAAAATTTGAGAAAACTCTCAAATATGAAAATAACGAAATCTCCAACTCTCTCCGAGGGTCCTTGAGCTGCGTGAAATTTCTAGGATCGACCAAAAAGCAAGAAAATAAGATATGCATGATGATCTAATATTCCAAATTGAAAATAAATTCAAAAGAGCTTTGAATTTAATTCTTTGAAACTCCCAACTCATATTTCATATAATTTGAAGAAGTCATTTTATCTTCTCTCATGAAAATCATTGAGTCGCATAAAGTTTCAGAATTGGAATATTTTCAAATGAAATTCAAATATTTTCAACAACCCTTTTCATTTTTAAATGGAAGAAGTCATGTCATCTTCTCTCTAGGGTTTTGTGTTTGAAAAGCATTTGAATTCATGGAGATCAGAAAACAAATATGAAAGTTTGGGAAAGTCCTTTTATTCCCTCTCATTTAACTTTCAAAAGAATTCGAATTTCACTCAATTTTCACGCAATCAATCAAACAATCAATCAATCAATCTATTTGTTTATAACATTCCAAAATTTAGAATTTTGGGATGTTACAAACCTACCACCCTTAAAAGGAATCTCGTCCTCGAGATTCGGAGAGGCTAGCAAGAAAAGGTTAGGGTTTGGGGGTCTCCTCAAAATCCATCGATCATCACACGGGGTCTGGGGTGCTACCACCCTTAGAAGCATGGTTACAGTTCCATCAAAACTCATATACTTCATCCATATTGTTAACAGTGTCGGTCTTCTTAGATCTTTAGGATAATTCCTTATCCGGGCTTTTCCTGGTAGTGGCATAACCTTACCACAAGTCTTTTGTCCTTTCCTCTTGGTCAGGTTATTTCGATATTGGGCCTTCTTAGCTGATGGGTCTGGTGCCATTACTAAACAACTATCGATATCTCATGGTGGTTAACAATTTATGGTTTCTCCTGCAGGAAAAGGTTCTGGGTTGATCCTCACCGTATAACCTACGGTTGGCAAAAGCTGCCTTGTACAAGGGAAAAATTCTTATACCATTCTAAGGTTTAAATAAGGTCTTCATCGTCGTCTCTCTACTATAGGTAAGTCACTCAGATTTACCATCCCATATAGCAAGGCGAATAATAAGAGTAAGTCGGTATGGTGATCAATCCATCCCGCACCCAAATCATTACCATGTATACAGTTTAGCGAATCTCGCATTCTAACACTCGGTCATCCTCACAAGCATTGCAGAATTTCTCTTGTCGATGAACTAAGTTCGGATAATTCCATGGATTCTGCAAGCCAAACAAACATCTATCGTTCCTTCCCAACCCTCAGGTTTTTGCGTAACTCCTATAAGATCATCTATCGGCAAAGGTATATCCTCTTCCAGGGTTTTTCCTTCAGCAAGAATGTGCTTGCTTCTTCGCAGGTCCTGGGGCCTGTGGGTTATGGCCCATCTCATCACTTGTAGTCCTTGAACTTATCATCGGGCAACTGTTCATTATTCCAACTTCCAACTTCCTAGTATTCTTAAATCCATCCAATTGTATCATCTTCCTTCCTTCTATTGGTACCAATATTAGGACATGATTACTCTGACTCATCATGGAGTTTCCATTGATCCATATTTCCGACATCATACCTCCTTTATATCCAATAGTAATTTATTTCTTCATCCTCGGGGAATATCCCTCATACCGAGATAAAAACTTATACTTATGGAGTCCATATTCCACATCATTATCCTTTCCAGGGTCAAGCGTCCTTACAGGGGAATACTGGCCATCTCTGCATGGCACTTCTTCAACTGGGAAACGTGAAACACATCTTGAACTCCTGACAGTCCTTCGGGTGACTCCAACTTGTTGGCCACTTCTCCATACGCTCCAAAACTCGGTATGGTCCTACAAATCTCGGGGCTAACTGTCCCTTAACTCCAATCCGTTTAACTCCTCGCAGAGGGAACACATGAAGACATGCTCTATCTCCAATTTCATAGACTACCTCCTTGAGTTTGTGAGTCTACATAACTCTTCTGCCTGGACTGAGCTACCTTCAGCCTATCTCGAATCAACTTACATTCTCTTCTGACTCCTTGATCACATTTGGTCCAAACAACTGTCGGTCTCCAACTTCATCTCACATACTCTTGGGGCATCACACATATCGAGACAAAACTCGTATTCATTTTGTCCAAAATCCACGCAGTGGAGTATCTTTATCCTTTCTGGGGGTCAAAGGTTCTTATAGGGTACTACCACCCTTAAAATGCACAAATCTTCCATAGACCATATTTCTCTTATCCTCAAAAGTGGTCAACATCTTTCCTCATAGAGTAACAGCTCATAAAATCCAAATCAGTACCAACACTGCTAACTTTATTCACTCTCAATTAATTACAATCTCTCGCTTTTCCATTACATGTCTCAACTCAACACCTCAATATAAAAGAAAATTTTCTCACTACCACTACTATATTACTTCTGTTAAAAACTCAACTATTTATCACAAGTCTCCTTCTCCTTCGGACAACCTCTGGCAAAGTGCCCTGCTCCATTACAACGGAAACATATTACTTCGGGCAAGTTTCGAGGTTTCCTTGTGATTATATAGCCTACTTGGGTCCTTGGCTCCATTTGTGGGCAATTGCTGAGGTAGTGCCCTGACTCCTTGCATTTGTAACAGATGATATGACTCAGGTTCCTCCTGGGCTCCAATCGGTTTCTCTTCCTGGACCTTTCCATTCCAATCATGGCTTCTATTTCCTGTGGGTCATATTCTACTTCCTCTGTCGGGAATTCTACTAGATCCCCATTCATACAATTTTGAGATACGTGTCCTTCTCCACATGAATAGCAAGACTTGGTGCAGGGTTTAATTGGTTCCTCTTTCGGTGTGTCCTCCACCTCTTCCTTCATCACGGGTTCTTCTAAACTTTCCATGAGGGCTCCTTTCATTGCTTCTTCCTTCTGCCGGATGGTTCTTTGTACCAAGGGGTAGATGTGACACTGAGCAGGGTAGTGGGTAGTCCCTTCACACAAGAAACAAGTAATCTGCCTATTTGGGCATTCTTCAACTGGGTGACTCTCTTTACAATTAGGGCATTCCTCCTTGTGTTCTTTATGGGTGTGTCCTATTTCTCCACAAAGCTTGCATGCACAAGTTTTCTTCATATCCTTTCCACAAGGCTTCAACTTCTGGGACACAAACTGAGACTTTAGCAAAGTCAACTTAAATTCTTTCCAAGTGGTTACTCCTTGCCATCCATTGATGATTTGGTACATTCTCCACCAAGTAGCAGCACCTCTTTCAAAGCACTGAAGAGCATGCTGGGTCATATCATTTCCAACTATAGGGTTACTCTCCATGTGATCCTCCATGTTCTGAATCCATCGGTCTGTCTCCAATTGACTCATCGGTCTAGAAAATACAAGCTCATCTTCATTCATCCGCTATTGGGTCCATGGGTTTTGGGGTGAGATAAGAGAGATCAAGAGGGATACACACAATGCAAACAACAGTTTTGAAAAGACAGATTTTTGTTGTGGCTGTCGAAAAACATCAAACAAATGACAGCTCACAAACGTCGCATCTAACGTAGATGTATAACAGGGGTTTGGTCTTCTAAGGGTCAATAAATCTTCAAAATCACCAACTCTAAAAGTCTTGTTCAAGCCTCCAATGGCTTCTTCCAATCATGCTTGTCCTTCTCAAGTTCTTTTGCCAGATCATCTCTATTGACGCAAAGTCTATCGTGGCATCCTTCAATATTTCTGGAGTTGCATTCCAAACTTCTGGTTTCAACATCCTTGGCATGATCCATGGTCATACTGTCCTTCCGTTCCTGATAAATCTCCGGTATCTCGAGGTTGTAGCTCCTCCAGCTTGGCTACTCTCATCTTCAGGATCCTGAGTTCCTCATGAAATACTTCCTTGTCTAATACGACTTCCTGGAGCTCCATTTTAAACTTCTTGATGTACTACTCCCGACCCTGGTGTTACACCGGCTAAGGTTAAAACTTCATCTTACTATTAGGTGCTCCATCAGCCTTCTTCCATCAAATCCATTCTGAAGAAATGCATCCTTAACTCAGCACGGTGACAGTAGCATCAGCGGGCGATGACGTCACGGATAACCATGTTTCTGCTCTTGTCTTTCCATGAGCTATCTTCCATAGTTGATATCTCCTTCCTTAGGGTTTTCTTTGACAAAACTTTGAGTTCTCATACTCCTTGTTTCGGTCTTTCTCCCATACACCTTGATCTCGGGTATTGACAACTTCCATAGTCTGCCAAGTTCCATAAGGGTAGCCTTCCTAGGTCATACAAATCTGGGGATTCTTCAGAGCCTTCAAATTCTACTTGTCTTCAGTCTTCAACCGTTGTAGTTTCCATTATCATAATGTATGGTAAAATCTCCTTCATTCCATAGTGGTCTCAGTTGTCCGATATCTTGTACTTCTTGGAGTGGTCTCATCCGTCGAATCTTCGTGTGGTCAAAAGGGGAAAAGGGTATGGTCTCACCAAAGGGAATTTTTTGAATAAGCTCAGAAGAGAAGAGAAGAAAAAATCTTTTTGAAAGGGAAAGTTGTAGAGAAAAATCTTTGCTATGGGCTTGCCAGTTTCTAGGGTCACGTCCTACAGTCAACATGTGCTCTGATACCATCTTGTAGCGACCCGACCCGAATGGATCAAGTCTCTGTGCTTATGTGTCATCCCTGGATCAGTATGCTGACACACACAGTACTCGAAGGATTTATAACAGAGGTAAATCACATGTATAAAGTAACGTAAATACCATTACCTCAAATCCAAAATATAGCGGAAGCAACAAGGTTGTGGTTTCCCATCAACACCAACGGCAAAGTTGAGTGTAGAAAGCGTAACCCTAACGTATCACTTACTCGTCGTAAGAAACCTGCAACATAAGACGTTGCAGCCCGGAACGGGTCAGTACATTGAATGTACTGGCAAATTCACACCATAGAGAATGATGAACAATGGCTATCACTACATGCATATTTGGCTGGTGGAAAAGCTCTATGGTTATAAGGTTTTTGCGTAAAGCCAATTTTTCCCTACTGCAAAGGAATAATTTTATTTAACTATCATGGTGGTTGTGAAACATCGAGAATGGTTGACAGCATTCTCAATCCCAATTAAAAATAATTAAAACCCAACAACATTAATTAGAAGTAACATGATGAGATTCACAATGATATTCAAGTACTAGATACTCAAGTTGTCCATAACCGGGGACACGGCTAATCATGATTAGTTTGTAAACTCTGCAGAGGTTTGCGCACTTTTCCCCACAAGACTCGATCGCCTCCGTTTGGTTTCTCGCACTACATGGTGTTTGAGAAGACGGATGACCGAGACACAGTCTTTCAGAAGCGCTAGCACCTTACATGTGGGGTAGACCGGTACACCTACATCCCCTACATCTGCTAGTCCACCCCGTAAGAGTTCGCACTACTTAGTCAACTATGCCAGAGCCCATAATGGCTTGTGGCTGCACACGGAAGTTTCTAGCATGAAAGATCTTATGATCCCTTTGAGCCTGGGTGGCGGTCCAAAAAAAACAGGCAAGTCCTGATAGACATCAGGTGCCTCAATCCACCCAGATGTTTGTTTAAGTTGCCACCTTAAATAAACCATTAAAATTATCATCTCACATCTGTCATGGATATCACTCACCCAATCCACGTCTACTAGCATAGCATGGCATAATAAGCAACGTAGAAGTAACTCCCAAGGGTTTGATAATAATACAGGTAATAGGTACTACCTCATCTACTTCCCATCCCACAATTTAATTAGATCCTAATCATGCAATGTGTGAGGATTGATCTAATGCAATAAAACTGGGTTGTAGAAAAGGTATGATCAAAGTGTGAACTTGCCTGCAATGTTGATGAAGATGATGCGCACTCAAAACTCTTGATAGATCTACTCGTCACACTCTGGTCAATCTATCGTAGGCAAGCAATAGTAACCACACAATAAGTACTCATCTAATGCACAAGTAAAACTCGAACGAGAGAACGAACCAGATAGTTCAACTTAAGAACTCCGGTTGCAAAGAAAGAACGAACCGAACAAAGAAACGGAAAACAAACGGCGGAAGAAAACAACTCGGTTCTAGCAAGTTGAATCTAGGTCAAATTTTTACAGTAGCAAAAACTTGTTCAAGTTGATTAGACGGAACGGCGGTTTCGAGACGAAACTCCAGGCGCTTGAATCACCTGATTCCGATAAACGAGCGAGAAGATAAACTAGAACGAAGATCGGATCTGAGATCGCGATCGCGGAATAAATCCGACGAGAAGAAAAAGAAGAACGGTTATACGAACGGACGTTCGTTAACCGGGAATAATCGGTGATCACGTTTGTTGAGACGAACAGTCCGAAAGAAGAACGAAAACTAATCTAGGGTTTTCGGAAAAAGAGATCGAAACGAAAAACCGATCTAGAACAACCGGAACGGTTTGGAGAAGAAAAGAATCGGAACGATTAGAAGAAAACGATCCGAGGAAAAGAGACGCGGAGCGGTACCTCCGGCCAATGGCGGCGACGGCGGCGTTGACGCAGGGCGGCGGTGGCGCGGTGACGCAGGGCGGCGGCGGCGCGGCAAGGTGCGGCGGCGGCGGTGACGCAGGGCGGCGGCGGCGCGGCAAGGTGCGGCGGCGGCGGTGACGCAGGGCGGCGGCGGCGCGGCAAGGTGCGGCGGTGGCGGTGACGCAGGGCGGCGGCGGTGACGCAGGGCGGCGTGGGGTGAGAAGCGCGGGGTGGGGCGTGGCTCGGTGGTGGTGAGGTGGTGGTGCGGCGCGGCGCGGTGCACAAGGGGCGCGGTGGAGGCTTGGGGCTTTTGGGTTTGATGATTTAGAGGGGGGTGTGGGAGTATTTATATTGGGGAGGGGTGAGGAGACTTGGGGTAGGGGACAAGAAATAAAAATAAGAGTAGGGAAGATCTAGTAAAACACGATACAAGCATTCGACGTCCTAGGTCCTGGAGTCTAACGCCACTAACGCCGTCTTCGGTTATGTGAGATCGCGGATAGGCTTAGCATGACACACGTGGTGGTCGTTTGCGGACCGGGATCTCCGTTATCGCTCTCTACCTAGCTAATACACGGATGACTAATACTTATGTTAATAGTAACGTGGCATGTCCTGGACATCGTGTAACTCAGGATGAGATGGTCCGCACAACTTTTGGAACTAAGGAGTCAGTCGTGAGTACACAAATGCAAAGAAATATAAAAGAGACTTATTAAATTCAGCAACAACGCACAACAAACAAGATAGCAGAATCACCTAGAAACAAACAAAAAAGGGCACATTGACAAGAAGAACTGACCATTTAATCCTGAACGAACCTGCGGCCAGGAATAAGAAAAATGCAAAGCAGAGAGGATATTGCTAGTAGAACCATTCTGTGTCCTCGATTCACAAATATACTAGAAATAGTGCGTATCCACATAAAAGTTGATAGAGACTCTCTACGTCTATCCAACCCGACCTTCATGCATAACAAAACAATAGACACAACAGTGGAAGATAAACTAAGCAACGAAAGATTAAAGAATGATGTTAGGAATCCTCCACCGTAAAATATAGACACGAAAATAAGGACGGCTCTAAGATACTCATAGCCTACAGATATATTCTTACTCCAGTTAAAGAAAGCAAATAATGAGACAATCATAAGGAGACTTGGGTAGGGACAAGAAATAGACTAAGAATAGGAAAGATCTAGAAAAAAGAAACGGAATAAACGGAAGTAGAACAAAAGTCCTACTAGGACTTCCAAAAGACAAAGGCGGCGGCTCCTGAAGCCTGGGCACGCGCGCGGCGCAGCGATGGCCTTGGCCTTGGCTGGCCGGCCGGCGGCTTGGGCCTTTGGCCCAAGGCGCTGAGTTTTTTCTTTTTTTTAAACGGTTCCGCGCTCGGAAAAACACAGAAAAACAAAATCTACCGAACTCCAAAACTAAGTAAATTTTCCCGACTCCTAAAAATGAGTCGAACAAAATGAACTTTTCTACAACCTAAAAGCAATTTTCAAAACGCGCATTTTTCCCTATCCAAATAAAATGCAAATAAACTCCGGAAAACAAATTTGATCTATTTATTAAATCTTCATTTTTCCTATATTTTGGGAAAGTCATATTATTCCCTCTCTTATATTTTTGATATCGGAAAAATTATTGAAGATGAAATAAATAAATCAAATGATCCTCTTTTCAAATTCGAGAAAACTCTCAAATATGAAAATAACGAAATCTCCAACTCTCTCCGAAGGTCCTTGAGTTGCGTGAAATTTCTAGGATCGACCAAAATGCAAGAAAATAGGATATGCATGATGATCTAATGTATTCCAATTTGAAAAATAAATTCAAAAGAATTTTGAATTTAATTCTTTGAAACTCCCAACTCATATTTCATATAATTTGAAGAAGTCATTTTATCTTCTCTCGTGAAAATCATTGAGTCGCATAAAGTTTCAGAATTGGAATATTTTCAAATGAAATTCAAATATTTTCAACAACCCTTTTCATTTTTAAATGGAAGAAGTCATGTCATCTTCTCTCTAGGGTTTTGTGTTTGAAAAGCATTTGAATTCATGGAGATCAGAAAACAAATATGAAAGTTTGGGAAAGTCCTTTTATTCCCTCTCATTTAACTTTCAAAAAGGATTCGAATTTCACTCAATTCACGCAATCAATCAAACAATCAATCAATCAATCTATTTGTTTATAACATTCCAAAATTTAGAATTTTGGGATGTTACACAAAAAGACTGGCCTCAGCATTTTAGCAAAGCGTTTAAATTTTTCATCATCATTCTTTTTAGTTTACTTGGGTGGAAAAGGCATAGGTTTTTGAACCCACGGTTCTCTTTCTTTACCGTGTTTTCTAGCAACAAAGTCTCCTTTGTCATATCAACATCATTGTCTGGATCTTTTTCATTGTTTGGTTGAGAGTCTTCATGAACCTCATCATTATCTTTTTCATTAGCATTAGGTGAGTGTTCATTACCAGATTGAGTTTCTGCATCAGAGATAGAAGTTTCATTTTCATTATCAGGAGGTTTCTCTATTTCAGGTTCACTAGAAGTGTGCAAAGTCCTATCATTTTTGTTTTTCTTTTTCTTTCTGGAAGAACTAGGTGCACTAGTGTTGGCTCTTTGTGAGTCTTGTTCAATTCTTTTTGGGTGTCCCTCAGGATAAAGTGGTTCCTGAGTCATTTTACCTCCTCTAGTTGCAACTCTAACAACAAAGTCATGCATATTATGATTCATTTCATCAAGCAATTCTCTTTGAGATTTAGCAACTTGTTCTAACTGAGTTTGAACCATAGAAGCATGCTTTCCAACACCTCCAACATCATTTGATATTCTAAATAACAAGTCACACAAGCGAGCAATCATATCAGAATTGTATTTCAATTGTTTCATAACATTTGCATTGAAGTGATCTTGTTTTCTAATGTAGTTTTCAAACTCATAAAGGCATTGACTAGGATGCATATTGTGAGGATTATCATTATCATTAAACTTCATAAGAGAATTTACCTCTACCACCTTAGGCATTGGTGGTGTATTAAGCCCATGTATTTCTTCAATAGGAGGTAAATTTTTAACATCCTCGGCTTTAATACATTTTCCTTCATAGATTTCTTTGCCTCTTGCATATCTTCGGGACTGAGATATAATATACCCCTCTTCTTCAGCGTGGGTTTAGGTGGTGGTTCAGGAATAGTCCAATCATCATAGTGTTTCAATATGTTATTCAATAATTCTTCAGCTTGCCCAACAGTTCGTTCCTTGAAAACACAACCAGCACAACTATCTAGGAAGTCCCTAGAAGCATCGGTTAGTCCATTATAGAAGATATCAAGTACTTCATTTTTCTTTAGAGGATGATCAGGCAAAGCATTAAGTAATTGGCAAAGCCTCCCCCAAGCTTGTGGGAGACTCTATTCTTTAATTTGTACAAAGTTAAATATTTCCTGTAAGGCAGCTTGTTTCTTATGAGTAGGAAAATATTTTTCAGAGAAGTAATAAATCATATCCTGAGAACTAGGCACACATCCAGGAGCAAGAGTATTGTACCCAGATTTAGCATCACCCTTTAATAAGAAAGGAAATAATTTGAGAATAAAGTAATAGCGAGTTTTCTCATCATGAGTAAAAAGGGTGGCTATGTCATTCAACTTAGTAAGATGTGCCACAACAGTTTCGGTTTCATAACCATGGAAAGGATCAGATTCAAGCAAAGTAATTAACTCTGGGTCGACAGAGAATTCATAATCCTTATCATCAATAAAGATAGGTGAAGTAGCAAATTTAGGATCATAATGCATTCTAGCATTCAGAGATTTTTCTTTATACTTGCATAATAATTTCTCTAGATCATCTCTATCTGTGCAAGCAAGAATATCTCTAGTTGTCTCCTCACTCATAACATAACCTAGCAGGTGTTTCGGGAGTTCCAGTTTCACGCTCATCATCAGATTCAACAACATCATGTTGTATAACTCTAGCAATTTGTTTATCAAAAAAGTCACCAAGTGGCAGATCATCATTAAGCAAGGTACTAACATCATCATAAGCATTATCCATAGCAGAGGTAGCATCATCAATAATTTGCGACATATCATAATTAATAGCATGTGGTGGTGGTGCATGTTTACTTATAACAGAAGGTGAATCTAAAGCAGAGCTAGATGGCAGCTCCTTACCTCCCCTCATCTTTGAGGGAAATATCTTGGTCTTAGCGTCCTTCAGATTCTTCATAGTGATAATATGATAATAATCCCAAGTGACTCAACAAATATAGCTATGCTCCCCAGCAACAGCGCCAGAAAAAGGTCATGATCACTACTGGAATCAGCTAATTTGCCATCTGCCAGCTCTTTGCCGTCTGCTAGCTCACGGCAAAGAAGCTCTTTGCCATCAGCTACCAAAAAGCAGACGGCAAAGATCTGGCGGACGGCAAACAAGCTCTTTGCCGTCCGCCAGATCTTTGCCATTTGCCAGCTGACGGCAAAGAATCTTTGCCGTCAGCTGGCGGACGGCAAAGAGAGAGGTGGCCCCCACCCCCCGCCCATTTGGGAAACACTTAACGGCCCACCTCTTTGCCGTCTGCCAGCAGACGGCAAAGAGGCAAAAGGCGGACGCAAATAGGGGCGGACGGCAAAGAGGCAGTACCTAACGGCCCGTATGCCCCCCGCCCCTCTCTGTTCTCTCCCGCCCCACTTCCCACCCGGCCCACCGCCGCCTCTCCCCCCGCCGCCGCCCCGTCCCCCCCGCCCCCGGCCCCGCCGCCCCGCGCCCCCCGCCCCGCCCCCGCCCGCCCCCCCGCCCCGGCCCCCGCCGCCCCGCCCCCGCCCGGCCCCGCGCCCCCCGCCCCGGCGCCCCGGCCAGCTCCTCCGCCGCCCCGGGCCCGGCCCCCCGCCGCCCCAGGCCGCCCCGGCGCCCCGGCCAGCTCCTCCACCGCCCCGCCCCCCTCCTCCACTGGCCCTGCCCCAGGTGAGCCCCCTCCTTTTTTCTGTTTTTTTTCTATTTTTTTCTTTTCTAGTTTTAGTTTAGATTTAGTTTTAGGTTTAGTTTTAGTTTAGTTTTAGGTTTAGATTTAGTTTTTTCCTTTTTTTCTGTTTTATTAGTTTTAGGTTTATGTTTAATTTAGATTTAGTTTTAGTTTTAGTTTTAGATTTAGTTTAGTTTGAGGAAAGAAGAAGAAGAAGAGAAAAAGAGGAGAGGAGGAGAAGAAGAAGAGGAAAAAGGAAAGGAAGAAGAAGAAGAGGAGGAGGAGAAGAAAAAAGAAGAAGAGGAAGAAGAAGAAGAAAAAAGAGGAGAGGAGGAGAAGAAGAAAAGGAAAAAGGAAAGAAGAAGAAGAAGAAGAAGAAGAAGAAGAAGAAGAAGGAAGAAAAGGAAGAAAAGGAAGAATAGGAAGAAGAAGAAAAGGAAAAAAGAGGAAAAAAACCCGACCCGACACGGCACCCCGACCCGACACGGCACCCCAACCCCGACCCGGCACCCCGACATGACACCCCGACCCCGACCCCGACACCCCGACACCGACACCCTGACACCACACCCACCCTTACCCCGACACCGACACGGCACCCCGACCCCGACCCGGCACCCCGACACCGACAGGACACCCCGACCACCGACACCTCCCGAAAAGGTGTTCTTTGGCCTTCCAGAGGCCGACGGGGTCATATATTTGTGAATTATTAGTTAGGTCATATATTTTTCGATTTTGTTATGAAAAACATCATATATAATTGTGTTGATCGTGTAGTTTTAAATGTGCAGTTGTTTCATCGCTGCGAGGTTTGGTGTTCGACGACCTCGCCGTGCGTTTGACGAGCTCTGCCCCTTCGTTCGTGGGTGAGCACAAATGACAAGTCCTCCTCCCCCATTAATTATTTGATCTATTCCGATGAAACTTGATAGCTAGCTATATATGTGTCTTGAATCATCAGTATGCGTAACCAATATGTGTCTCCCATTCGAAAGCGTCATAGTTATAAATATGCATGCATTTGCATATTTATAACCTTGATTCTTTCGAATTGTCCAACGCTATCCATGGACAGCCCGAGTATGTGTAGATTGGGTTCGTTTTTCCATATGCTTTGCTCCGGATCCGACGCATATATTTCTTCAGTGCCTCCCCTGTTGTTCTCCGGGTACACATCCTCTCTGTTTATTGCAGAGACGTGTATCAGGAGAACAGCGGGGAGGTGCTGCGAAATTTTGCATCGGATCCGGAGCATAGCATGGGAAAATATACCCAATCTACACATACACGGGTGGGATTAGGACCTATAATTACCTATTAGAGTGTAGGTTGCATGGACGTAATAAAATTGACAAAGTAGATCAACTGATGAATACATACATGGTGAATTACATATATAATTGTTGTGTGTCCAGTAGCTCTGAAAATCAAGATGAGTGACCGTGCTTGGATGTATACCGGTCACACTGGTCAGAACAAATGGAGCGCTGAATGGTTCACAAAAACTAAGGGGTTTGTGCAAGCCGCATTTGCAAATGGCCAAAAGAAAACCTGGTGCCCCTGTTTCCGGTGCGGCAATTGGGAAAAGAAGACAGAGGCTGAAATGGGCAAACACCTGCAGAAGAGTGGTTTTACGCCCGATTATACGGTGTGGACATTTCATGGTCAGTCTGCCCAACGTGACCGAGCTGAGGTGTATCGTCGTCGCACCGACGGGCATGGTACCGGGATGGAAAACATGGTGCAAGGCTATGATGATGCTCGGGATTCGGACGAGGAGATGGAGGAATTTGCAAAGGCCTTCAATGAAATGTTGGAGTCTTCGAAACGTCCGCTCCACAAGCACACTGAGCTTTGTCAGTTGGATGCCATCTCACAAGTAATGGCTCTGAAGGCTCAGTTCAACTTGGGCAGAGAATGCTATGACGCAATTATGACAGTATTTGGACGCTTTCTACCCAAAGGCCATGTAATGCCTACAAACCTGTACCAGTCGGACAAAATCCTCCGTGCACTGAAGATGCCCTATGAGAAGATACATGCCTGTGAGAAAGGATGTGCCTTATTTAGGCTTGACTATGCGGACTTGAACTATTGTCCCATTTGCAAGTCTTCTAGGTATATTGTGGTAGACAACGGTATGGGTGAGAAGACACAGACCAAAATCCCCGTTAGTGTTCTTCGGTATATGCCAATCGTACCAAGACTTCAACGTCTTTTCATGGTCGAAGAGACGGCCAGACAGATGACATGGCACAAAACAGGCAAAAGAACCGAACTAGATGCAGATGGGAATCTGATGATGGTACACACATCGGATGGTATTGCGTGGAAAAGGTTTGATGAATTACATGCTGACAAAGCGGCAGATCCGAGGCATCCTCGAGTCGGCATCAGCACGGATGGGTTCAGTGTGTTTGGTATGACGGCAGCCCAATACAGTTGTTGGCCCGTATTTGTCTTTCCACTCAATCTCCCCCCCGGACAGATTATGCAAAGAAAGAACATTTTCCTGACGTTGATAATTCCAGGACCCAACTATCCGGGCAAAAATATGAATGTGTACATGCAGCCGCTTAAGGACGAATTGCAAGAAGCCTGGGATAATGGGTTCAAGACATACGACGCCTTTAGCAAACGGAACTTCATAATGCATGTCTGGTACATGTACTCGACGCATGACTTGCCGGCGTATGCGCTATTCGTTGGCTGGTGTGTGCATGGAAGGTTCCCGTGCCCCACATGCAAGGGAGCTCTTGAGTTTCGTTGGCTTCAGGCCGGTCGCAAGTTTTCTTGCTTCGACATGCATAGACAGTTCCTGGATCCTCGCCATAAGTTCAGGAAAGACAAGAAGAACTTCATCAGGGGTAGAGTTGTCAAAAACTCTGCACCACCTGCATTGACAGGCCAACAGACCCTGGATCAGTTAAACGCTCTCGAGCCAGATCCACAACGTCCAGGGTACTTCAAGGGGTATAATACTAAGCATGCGTGGACTCACAAAACATGCTTATGGGATCTGCCTTACTTCAAAGACCTCCTTTGCCCACACAACATCGACGTGATGCACACTGAGAAGAATATCGCCGAGGCACTTTTTGGTACATTGTTCGGCATAGATGGGAAGTCAAAGGATAATACTAAGGCTAGAGTCGATCTGGAGGCGCTATGTGATAGGCCGTTACAAAACATGAAAGAACCGAAAGGAAAGCAGAACTGGATGAAGCCAAAGGCATGGTTCAATCTTGGAAGGCCAGCTATGAGGGAAATTCTCTTGTGGGTGCAACAGCAATTGATGTTCCCCGATGGGTATGCAGCGAATCTAAAGAGGGGAGCGAATCTTGATAAACTAAAGATATTTGGTCTCAAGAGTCATGATTGGCACATATGGATTGAGCGGGTAATGCCTGTGATGTTGCGTGGCTTCATCCCTGAGGATGAATGGCTAGTACTGGCAGAACTCAGCTATTTCTTCCGTGTTCTTTGTGCGAAAGAACTATCGCCTGGCGTGCTAGAAGAAATGGAAGAGTTTGCGCCGGACTTGATCTGCAAGTTAGAGAAGATCTTTCCACCGGGCTTCTTTAATCCAATGCAGCATTTGATTTTGCATCTCCCGACCGAGGCAAGATTGGGGGGGCCCGTGCAAAATCGTTGGTGCTACCCAACTGAGAGGATGCAGAAGACGCTTCGAGAAAAATGTAAAAATAAACGTAGAATTGAAGCATCGATGGCTGAGGCATTCATCACAGAGGAGGCGGCAAACTTCGTAACAGCGCACTACGAAGCCAAAAATCGTCATTTGCATAATCCGAAGCCTCGGTACAATGCTGACGAGCCTAAAAAGGGTGGATCCAACCTCAGCCTATTCAAAGGGAATCTCGCACCAGCTAGTGTTTCACATCCAGTATCTTTGGATAACGAAGAATGGCGGACCATTTCGTTGTATATCTTCAACAACCTGATAGAAGTGCGGCCGTACATCGAGTAAGTTCTCGGTACATTGTTTCGCAACTTCTATTTCCTTTGAACTACTCTTATTCCTGGATATGTCATACAGTCGATACGTCACCATATTCTCATATGGAGCGGAGATCCAAAAGGATTCCGTCGAAGAGTATGAGCTTCTCGCAAAGCAAGGAGGTGGCTATCCCGGTTTCATCTCTTGGTTCAAACAAACGGTAATTTCTATTAGACAATTTCATATCATTCGCTAATTTGTGCATAATGCAACAATCCTTTCATATTAAACTTGTAGGCTAATTCAGAGTCTATGGATGCCGAATTGAGACAAGTCGCTAATGGTTTTGACTATAAGGTCCGTTCATTTGACAAGTACGACATCAATGGGTATCTCTTTCGTACCTATGGCAAAGAGCTATCTATGGCCGACCGAAAGTCAACAAATTGTTGTGTATCTGCTATCGGCGAAGGAGGTACCGAGTATTATGGGAGAGTTGAAGCAATTTATGAACTTCTGTTCTATGGTGAAAATCCACCGAATGTCGTAGTCTTCAAATGTTATTGGTTTCAGCCGAAGGAGACTAGAAGGACTCATGAGCATGTAGGGCTAGTTGAAATCAACCAAAGCACTCATTTAGATGTTCCTGATGTCTATATTATGGCTCAACAGGCGACCCAAGTATTCTACCTACCGTGGGCCTGCCAAACTAATCCAAATCTGAAAGGTTGGGATGTCGTTTATGAAGTGTCGCCACGTGCTAGACTTTCTCCCCGAAAGGAAGAGGATTATGAACCTCACATTAACCCAGACACATATGAAGGAGAATTCTTCCAAGAGACACGTCTTTCCAAAAAGCGTTTCAAGAACCGCTATACTTCACCCCAAAACATTGAAGTAGACAGCGACAATGAATCCGACATTACCCCAGAGGAGGAACAAGAAGAGCCGGAACAAGAAGAGGTTACTGCTGCGGATGACCTGTCAATGCTTGACCGATTACGTCAAGGTGGCCTTGCACATGTTGATGCCAATGAACCCTATGAGCCCGTCATTGATTATAGTGATGATGATGATTATGCATTTATTGATGATACTGATCGAGATTATTAGTAGTGTCAGGTATTACATTTTTTTTATGTTGTACTTGATGATGTTACACTTAAGTGATACACATATTATTATTCATGTCGGTCTTTTTTTATGTTGTACTAATTTCGTTTACTGTTTGTCATGGCAGGTGTTGAAAGATGGTGGGCGCTGGTCGGGAGCGTGGTCTGAGGTCTTCCATTCCAGACGCACCTCTCCGCCGAGCGTTGCTTGACAGTATGGCCACACCGCCGGGCCCTTCTTCGTCAACCGCGGTGCCCAGCAGGGGACGAGCTCGAGGTAGGAAGAGAGGAGGTGGGGCACGTGGTCGTGGGAGAGGAGGTAGGGCTACGGCGCCTTCCTCGCCGCCACCCCCGGCTGTTTCACCCGAGCACGTGACTGCTAGGGTGGACTCGTCCGAGGAGGAGGCTACACGGACTCCGGTCCACGGGTCTTGGGCCCACGAGCCTCGGGTCGACTGGCCTTCGGCCCACGAGAGTTCGGCCCACGTGACCCCGGAGGAGCACACGTCCGGATGGGGTACCTGGCCGGATCAGCCCGAGGAGCCGAGTGGCCATGCTGATGATGGTGGGGAGCCGACTGATCTTGAGGAGGAGGGGGGCACCGTCTACCAGCGTGGTGCTACACGGCTCCCGTCCGTGCCGGTGACCCGCGAGCAAAGGTGGTTGATTTTCCCTGATGGGGAGAGGTACGTAAGTGCATTTAATATTTTTGTACCTTGTGCATTCACATTTTTTCAAATAACTAATGCGTTGGCCTTGTCATGCTGCAGGGGTTGGGACCACCATCATAGTGTCCGCCGGCCCAACTCCGTCCTTGGAGTTCTTTGCCGGCAAAACTTCCCGGGGTTTGTCACGTTGCCTGGTGAGGGTCGGCTTCCAGAGCTTGGATTGAGCTGGGAGCACTACGTGGCTGCCCCGGCCCCGCCGGATGAGATTATCGACGGTGTCGTGTGCGACACGAGGGCAGACATGGTGATCAGAAAGTTTTGGGTAATTTCTCCTTTACACATTTAAAAATCTTCAACTAGCTAGTTATTAATTGTACTAATCAATATTGTCTCATTTGATTGCAGACATTCTACAGGTGTGAGGAGGGATACGAGGAGGACGCAGCACATGTTATCGAGAACGTCTGCAAGCGCCTACTCCAGAACTTACGGCACGAGGCTCGGGTGCAGGCTGTTCGAGACTACTACGCCTTGCGTGGTATCAAGAAGACCAAGCCGGCGTGCCGCGATAAGTTCCTGAGTAAGGAGCAGTACATGAAGGTAATTCTTAAGGCCTTCTCTACTTAAGTTCCTTCATTTAGTAATTCTTAGCCGTAGCGCTCAAGTTTCTATTTGCCAACTTAGGCGCCTCCGAGATGGTGTGCGGATCGGATGGATTGTTGGGAGGTGTTGGTCGATGAGTGGTGCTCTCCACAATGGCTAGCCCTCCACAACGAGGCCAAGGACAAACGTGCCCAAATGGAAGGTGTGCCACACCATCAAGGCAGCTCCAACTTATATCAGTTCGGGCGCAATTGGGTATGTGGTTTGCTTCATGATTCATGCAATTCATTCATCATGCTAGCTTGAGCCCTTTAATTACTAATTTTCATTGTTTCTCTCTTTCAGGCATGCTACAATAAGGCGGATAAGGTGCCAGAGGTGTACGACCTGTATGCCATGGCCCACACTGCCTCTTTCAAGAAAGTCAAGGCTTTCTCTCAGTCTGACCTCGATGATGCAAACAACTTCACCAACATCTCCTCCCACAACAAGCTCGTGAGATATAGAGATGAGGGGAAGGCGAGGAAAGGGGAGGACTTTAACCCGAGCCAGGGTCCCATTGATCCAGAGTTGTTGATGATATCTGGTGGCGGGAGGTCCCATGGCTCCATAGCCATTGGAGATGGACTTATCCGTTGTCCTAGCACTCTCCCGGAGATCAAGGCGCGCCAGTCGAGCTCCGCTCCTGAGATAAGGCCTCGTGAACGGCCAGTGCAACTCTCCATCAAGGTTAGTGATACGTCCTCAGTTATCTTTCTCCATTACATTCTGTGCGCTTCCATCAATGATTACAAATGGTCATGTGAGTGGTGTTGCAGGCTGCTATACAGAGTGAGAGAGATAGAACGGAGAAACATCTGGCGAAGGCGGCGGAGAGGCAGCGGGAGTTGGAGGAGAGGACGACAAAGATGATGGAGGAGGAGAGGGCACGGAATGACATGCAGGCAAGGGCCATGTACGAGCTCCTTGTGGTAAGTTTCTTCTGCAGATTAGCCAAAACATTCATGTAGTGTTTGTCTCATTACTAACTAGTATGACTGAGTCATCAAAACCAAATGTGCAGTCTGTGTGCGAGAAGACAGGTCAGACCGCTCCGCCGATGCCAGTGATTGCTCCTGGGACCACGGTGAGTTTTATTGAATGGACATTACTTGCTAGTCTTAACATTTGAGTGTCATCATGCTAACAAGACATTGGAAATGATCTTTGGTGCAGCGTAACTCCAGACAAGCATCGCACGATCCTTCTCCAGCTACTGACACGAGCCACCCCGCTCCTACACCTCCTACATCTTGGTAAGTTTATCTAGTGTTTTGCTTAACACATGCATAAAGACCTAGACTTAGCTTTATTTCCTCCAATGCTTACCATAATGACCTAGACTTAGCTTCTTCACCTCCAAAATGACTTAATAAGCTTACAGACCTCCAAAACCATCCATTTTACCTAAGTTAGCTCTAAAACGATCTGTACTTAGCTTTGTTTCCTCCAAAATGACCAAAGTTAGCTCTAATATGCTTAGTTAACTAGGTTTGCTCAATAATGACATGTACTTAGCTTACTTATGTCAAAAATGGCATAATTAGCTTAGTTAGCTCATAAACGATCCATTTTACCTAAGTTAGTTCTAAAATGATCCATTTTACCTTACTTAGCTCATAAACGATCCATTTTACCTGCGTTAGCTCTAAAATGACCCATTTAACCTTACTTAGCTCATAAATGATCCATTCTACCCAAGTTAGCTCTAAAATGACCCATTTTACCTAGGTTAGCTCCAAAATGATCCATCTTACCTAGGTTACCTCTAAAATGATGCATTTTACCTAAGTTTGCTCATAAGCGATCCATTGCACCTAGGTTAGCTCATAAACGATCCATTTCACCTAAGTTAGCTCACAAATGATCAATTTCACCTAAATTAGCTCATAAATGTCATATATTCTTCTTCTTCTTCTTCTTCTTCTTCTAATCTTCTTCTTCTTCTTCTAATCTTCTTCTTCTAACTTTCTTATTTCCCATTTTGCAGAATTCATTCACTTCACGGAAGCTTGCATAGATGGAGTGCTTGTTTGGATGAACTATGTTTCCTTTGTATCTATGAACTATGCATCTATGGTAGGATGACACTATTGTAATATGTATGGTTGGATGCATGTATATGTCGAACTTGCTATGTATGGTTGATGGAACTATGCATGTATGATGAAATTATATGTGTTGGATATCTCATATGTTTGCTGTGAACTTGCCATGTGAAAAATATATATGTATCATCTATTTGCTGTGAAAATGGTTGGGTATATGAAAAAATAGAGGCAATGCAGGCTCTTTGCCGTCTGCCACTGACGGCAACGGGCTCTTTGCCGTCTGCCGCGGACGGCAAAGAAGCCACGTGGCATCCAGCTGTGCTTCCTGGGAGCTGACCCATTTGGTCAGTTTGCCTACAGTGGCAGACGGCAAAGACTTTGCCGTCAGTGACGTGTCGATGACATCATACGGCGGACGGCAAAGACCCTAAAAATTTTGCCGTCAGCGGCGGACGGCAAAGGCCTTCCGTTAGCCACTTAACGGACTGACAGCGCAATTATTGCCGTCCGCTCTCTTTGCCGTCCGCCGCGCTCTCTTTGCCGTCCGCCGTAGACGGCAAAGACTTTGCCGTCAGTAGCAGACGGCAAAGTAGCTGTTTACCGAAGCCTACTTTGCCGGAGCCTTTTGCCGTCCGCGGCTGACGGCAAAGGCCTTTGCCATCCGCCGTTCAGGCCTTTGCCGTCCGCCGTGGCAGACGGCAAAGTAGCTGATTCCTGTAGTGGATAACCCACAAGTATTGGGGGTCGCAACAGTTTTCAAGGGTAGAGTATTCAACCCAAATTTATAGATTCGACACAAGGGTAGCGAAAGAATATTTGAAGGTATTAGTAGCTGAGTTGTCAATTCAACCACACCTGGAGATTAATTATCTGCAACAAAGTGATCAGTAGCAAAGTAGTATGATAGTTTTGATAATAGTAGCAGTAGTAATGGTAACGGTAACAGTGATAGCAGTAATTTTGTAGCAAGTGTAACAGTGATGATAGCAGTAGTAACTTAGCCAAAACAATATAAGATAAATTCGTAGGCATTGGGTCGGTGACTTGTTGGATGATATTCATCATGAGGCAGTTATAACCTAGGATGATACGACACTAGCTCCAGTTCGTCAATATAATGTAGGCATGTATTCCGTAAATAGTCATACATGCTTATGGAAAGAACTTGCATGACATCTTTTGTCCTACCCTCCTGTGGCAGCGGGGTCCATATTGGAAACTAAGGGATATCAAGGCCTCCTTTTAATAGAGAATCGGAACAAAGCATTAACACAAAGTGAATGCATGAACTCCTCAAACTACGGTCATCATCGGGAGTGGTCCCGACTATTGTCACTCCGGGGTTGCCGGATCATAACACATAGTAGGTGACTATAACTTGCAAGATCGGATCTAGAAAATGGATATAATGGTGATAACATAAACGGTTCAGATCTGAAATCATGGCAACCGGGCCCAAAGTGATAAGCATTAAGAATGGCAAAGTCATAGCAACATCAATATTAGAGAATAGAGGATACTAGGGATCAAGCCCTAACAAAACTAACTCGATTACATGATGAATCTCATCCAACTCCTCACCGACCAGCGAGCCTACGAAGGAATTACTCACTCCCGGTGGGGAGCATCATGGAATTGGTGATGATGAAGAATGGAGATCCCCGTCTCCGGAGCCCCAAACAGACTCCAGATCTTGCCTCTCGATGAAGAACAGGAGGTGACGGCGGCTCCATCTCGTGGATCCCGATAATTATTTTCCCTGATTTTTCTAGAAAAATAGGATTTTATAGCATCTTTTTCAGGGTCTGCGGGGCCACCAGGTGGGGACAACCCACCTGGTCTCGCGAGGAGAGGGGGCGCGCCCTGGTGGGTTGTGCCCACCCAGGTGCCCCTCTTCGGTAGGTCTTGGATCCATAAATTCTTATTTATTGTATAAAAATCCTTGCAAAGTTTCGTTCCATTCCGAGAACTTTTATTTCTGCACGAAAACAACACCATGGTAGTTCTGCTAACAACAGCGTCAGTTCAGGGTTAGTTTCATTCAGATCATGCAAATTAGAGTCCAAAACAAGAGGAAAAGCATTAGGAAAAGTAGATACGTTGGAGACGTATCAGGGATCGCAACAGTTTTCGAGGGTAGTGTATTCAACCCAAATTTATTGATTCGACACAATGGGAGCCAAAGAATATCCTTGAGTATTAGCAGCTGTGTTGTCAATTCAACCACACCTGAAATACTTAATATCTGCAGCAAATTATTTAGTAGCATAGTAGTATGGAAGTAACGGTAACAATGGCAAAAGTAACAATAGTAGTTTTGTAGCAATCGGAACAGTGGCAACGGAAAAGTAACTTAGCAAAGACCAATATGAAACGAGCTCATTGGTAATGTATCACTGATGGATAATTATGTCGGATGGCATTCATCATGCAACGGTTATAACATAGGGTGACACAAAACTAGCTCCAATTCATCAATATAATGTTGGCATGTATTCTGAATATAGTCATACGTGCTTATGGAAAAGAACTTGCATGACATCTTTTGTCCTACCCTCCCGTGGCAGCGGGTTCCTACTGGAAACTAAGGGATATTATGGCCTCCTTTTAATAGAGTACAGGACCAAAGCATTAGCACTTAGTGAATACATGAACTACTCAAACTACGGTCATCACCGGGAGTGGTCCCGACTATTGTCACTCCGGGTTTGCCGGGTCATAAAATGTAGTAGGTGATTATAACTTGCAATATTGGATCAAGAACACAAATATATTCATGAAAACATAATAGGTTCATATCTGAAATCATGGCACTTGGGCCCTAGTGACAAGCATTAGGCATAGCAAAGCATAGCAACATCAATCTTAGAACATAGTGGATACTAGGGATCAAACCCTAACAAAACTAACTGATTGCATGGTAAATCTCATCCAACCCATTAGGGTCCAGCAAGCCTACGATGGAATTACTCACGCACGGCGGTGAGCATCACAAAATTGGTGGAGGATGGTTGATGATGACGATGGCGACAGATTCCCCTCTCCGGAGGCCCGAATGGACTCCAAATCTGCCCTCCCAAGGAAGAACAGGGCTTGGCGTCGGCTCCGTGTCGTAAAACATGATGAATCCTTCTCTCTGATTTTTTATCCCTGAAAGAGAATATATGGAGTTGGAGTTGAGGTTGGTGAAGGTCAAGGGGGCCCACAAGGTCGGAGAGCGCGCCCGAGGGGGGTGGGAGCGCCCCCACCCTTGTAGCTTGGGTGTGGGCCCCTTGCTGCTGATTCTTTCACCAGTACTTTTTATTAATTCCAAAAGTTATCTCCATGAAGTTTCAGGTCATTTCGAGAACTTTTTATTCTGCACAAAAATAACACCATGTCAATTCTGCTGAAACAACGTCAGTCCGGGTTAGTTCCATTCAAATCATGCAAGTTAGAGTCCAAAACAAGGGAAAAAGTGTTTGGAAAAGTAGATAGGACGAAGACGTATCAACTCCCCCAAGCTTAAACCTTTGCTTGTCCTCAAGCAAATCAGTTGACAAACTGAAAGTGATAAAGAAAAACTTTTACAAACTCTGTTTGATCTTGTTGTTGCAAATATGTAAAGCCATCATTCAAGTTTTCAGCAAAGATTATGAACTAACCATATTCACAATAACTTTTAGGTCTCACATTTACCCACATCAATGGCATAATCAACTAGCGAGCAATAATAATAAATCTCAGATGACAACACTTTTCTCAAAACAATCATGATATGATATAACAAGATGGTATCTCGTTAGCCCTTTGTGAGACCGCAAAACATAAATGTAGAGCACCCCTGAAGATCAAGGACTGACTAGACATTGTAGTTCATGGCAAAGAGATCCAGTCATAGTCATACTCAATATAAATTAATAACAATGCATACAAATGATAGTGGTCCTCTCTAACTGGTGCTTTTTATAAGAGGATGATGACTCGGCAAAAAAAGTAAATAGATAGGCCCTTCGCATAGGGAAGCAGGGATTTGCAGAGGTGCCAGAGCTCGAGTTTTGAAATAGAGTGGAATAATAATTTGAGAGGTATGCTTTCATTGTCAACATAAAAACCAAGAGATCTCGGTATCTTCCATACTACATACATTATAGGCGGTTCCCAAACAGAATTGTAAAGTTTATACTCCCCCACCACCAACAAGCACACTCCATGGCGGGTCCGAAACAACGGGTACCGTCCAACTAACAACAGTCCTAGGGGATTTTTGTTTGCAATTATTTTGATTTGATTTGCTTTGAGCATGGGACTGGGCATCTCGGTTACCAACCATTTTCTCGTGAATGATGAGCCGAGTCCACTCATCATGAGAATAACCCACCTAGCATGGAACATATTGACAGCCCTAGTTGGTACATGAGCTATTCGAGCATATAAAACAAATTATCATTTGAAGGTTTAGAGTTTGGCACATACAAATTTACTTGTAACGGCAGGTAAATACCATATATAGGTAGGTATGGTAGACTCATATGGAACAACTTTGTGGTTTATGGAAGTAGATGCACAAGCAGTATTCCCGCTTAGTGCAAGTGAAGGCTAGAAAGAGATTGGTAAGCGACCAACTAGAGAGCGATAACAGTCATAAACATGCATTGAGATTAACCAACATTGAATGCAAGCATGAGTAGGATATAAATCACCATGAATATAGATATCGTAGAGGCTGTTGATTTTGTTTCAACTACATGCGTGAACATGTGCCAAGTCAAGCCACTCGAATCATTCAAAGGAGGATACCATCCTATCATACTATATCACAACCATTTTAATTTCCATGTTGGCATGCAAGGTAAACCATTATAAACTCCTAGCTAATTAAGCATGGCATGAGTAACTATAATCTCTAATTGTCATTGCAAACATGTTTCATTCATAATATGCTGAATTAGGAATGATGAACTAATCATATTTACCAAAACAAGATAGGTCGAGTTCATACCAGCTTTTCCTCATCTCAATCATTTCATCATATATCGTCATTATTGCCTTTCACTTGCATGACCGAATGGTGTGGATAAATAATAATAGTGCACGTGCATTGGACTAAGCTGGAATCTACAAACATTTATTCAAAGGATAAGACAAGGTAATATGGGCTCTTGCTAGATCAACAATAATGCATATGAGAGCCACTCAACATTTTCATCGTGGTCTTCTCCTCTCAACCCCCAAAGAAAATAAATTCAAAGAAACACACTGAAATGTTTTTGGAGTTTTTTTCTTCTGAAGGAAATAAAACAAGAACGGGAAAAAATATTTACATGGGAAAGCTCCCAACAAGCAAAAGAAGAACGAGAAATATTTTTGGGTTTTATTTTAATTTTACTACTACTAAGCATGCATAGAAAGTAAACTAACTAGAACTAATATTTTTTGGCTTTTCTTAAGGTTTTTGAAACACACAAGAAGAAAGCCGAAAAAGAAAATAAACTAACATGGATAATACAATGAAAAAGTATGAGCATCGACAACTAGAATGAGTGTGTGAACATGAATGTAATGTCGGTGAGAAATACGTACTCCCCCAAGCTTAGACTTTTGGCCTAAGTTGTTCTATGCCCATGGGTCAAAGTAGATATCCCAAGTTGTAATTGGGGTTGTACCGAGGTGCATCAGCTACTGCCTGAAGGGCTGCAACATGGAGACGAGCGGCCTCCGTTGTTCTCTCATACTAGTTTGCCTCCTCTCTAGTTATAAAGTATCATCCACTCGTCTGAAAGTTAAAGAAAGCAGGAGCAGGTAGAGTAACAAGAATGGCACGCCGTCTATCAAAGATTAGTCGATACTGGAGGATCTGTTCGTTCCTCTTAAGAAACTGGTAATGTACCATAGCCTCATAATCTATAAAAGCAGGTGGCAACTCAATATCGTACCCTCTAATAGGTACCCCCAAATATTTAGCTAAACATGTTGCATAGATCCCACCAAATAAATCTCCATCTTTAGAATTAAGGTGTAACCTCCTAGCAATAATGGCTCCTAGATTATATCGTTCATCACCTAACACCGCACACTTGAGGACACTAAGATCTGGAATGCAAATGTGGCAATGCTCATGTTTACCATTAATACACCTATCGATAAAGAGAGCAAAATAATGTATGGCGGGAAAGTGAATGCTCCCTATGGTTGCTGGTGTGATATTTCTAGTTTCCCCAATAGTGATGCTAGCAAGAAAGTCATTATATTCAGATTTATGAGGCTCACAAAGACTACCCCATTGTGGGATCTTGCATGCATCACAAAAGTCTTCTAGGTCCTTGGTATAAGTTTCATCATAAAGCTCACACAAGACAGGATGAGTATTACATTTGGATGAAAACTCAAACCTCCGCGTGAAGGAATCAGTGAGATAATAATACTGTAAGCACTAGTCCGATAAGAAGTCATCGAGGCCGGAATTTTGTATGTACGCATAGAATTCATCCTTGAAACATGCACGATCCATAAATTAATCCGACGACCATTCACACGGCTTCACTTGAGCTTCCCTTGGTGGTTCAAGGTCATGCTCGCGAATCGCAGGCCTTGGTCCTTGCTTCCTTGAAGAACCACCTTGGTACAATTTCCTGGACATTTTCTTCCTCAGAAAAATTTCTAAAATTTTTAGTGACTCAAAATAAAAATGAACCAAACTCAACAAAATTGATAGCAACTACTCCTACAAGTGCCTAGAGGCTATATCATGCATCAAAACTAGTTTGGACCATATAAATTTGACATGCAAGCTCAAGAATAGGGTCACCATAGCAGCAAAAATTAGCAATGAATAAAGAACTAAAACAAAAACTAATTGGACCATTGGACGAGTCACATACCGAAGAACAATCCCCCAAAGCAGTTTTGTGAATGGAGCATTGAGCAAGGAGATCGAAAATGGCAGCAAGATGAGCAAGAACACGAGTTTGAGCTATGGAGTGATTTTTCTAGGGGGGGGAGTGGATGGGTGCTGGAATAAGTGAAGGGGGCACGTGGGGCCCACAAGGTCAGGGGCACGCCCTCCACACTTGCGGGCAGCTGGTGAGGCCCCCTGGTGTGTTCTTTGCACCAGAAATTCTAAAGTACTATATAAAATCATATCCAATTTTCAGGGCATTTGGAGAACTTTTATTTTCAGGAATTTTTTTTATTGCACGGATAATTTAGAAAACAGACAAAAATTACTGTTTTTTCCTTATTTAATCTAAATAACAGAAAGTAAAAGATAGGTACAGAGAGTTGTGCTTTCTTAATGTATCCATATCACGCTCGTCAAAAGGAATCCATTAACAAGGTTGATCAAGTCTTGTTAACAAACTTCTTTGGAATGACATGAAAACAAAGATCTTTCGAATAACACTAGGTTACCTCGACGGGGATATGCATTTCCCCAATAAGAAGAATGTCATATTTCTTTTTGACAGTAGGAAAAGGGAATTCAAAAACCTCCAATAGTGATAGTTGAAATTTTCCTGATAGAATTGATACTATGAACTTGGGGTTGTGATATGTCTCCAACGTATCTACTTTTTCTCACACTTTTGCTCTTATTTTGGACTCTAATTTTCATGATTTAAATGAAACTAACCCCGGACTGACGTTGTTTTCAGCAGAACTACCATGGTGTTGTTTTTGTGCAGAAATAAAAGTTCTCGGAATGGAATGAAACTTTGTGAGGATTTTTTTATACCAATAATAAGAATTTATGGAGCCAAGACCCACCGGAGAGGGGCCCCTGGGTGGGCACAACCCACCAGGGCGCGCCCCACTCTCCTGGCATGCGCAGGTGGGTTGTACCCACCTGGTGGCCCCGCTGACGACCCCCCTGATACTGTAAATTCACATTATTCCAGAAAAAAATCAGGGAGAAAGAGTTATCATGATCCACGAGACGGAGCCGCCGCCAGGCCCTGTTCTTCCTCGGGAGGGCAGATCTGGAGTCCATTTGGGGCTCCGGAGAGGGGTATCTTCGTTCTTCATCATCACCAACCATTATCCATCGCCAATTCCATGATGCTCCCCACCGGGAGTGAGTAATTCCTTCGTAGGTTCGCTGGTCGGTGAGGATTTGGATGAGATTCATCATGTAATCGAGTTAGTTTTGTTAGGGCTTGATCCCTAATATCCACTATGTTCTTAGATTTATGTTGCTATGACTTTGCCATGCTTAATGCTTGTCACTTTGGGCCCGGGTGCCATTATTTCATATCTGAGCCGTTTATGAATTCATCATTATATCCATGTTTTAGATCCGATCTTGCAAGTTACAGTCACCTACTATGTGTTATGATCCGGCAACCCCGGAGTGACAACAACCGGGCCCACTCTCGGTGATGACCGTAGTTTGAGGAGTTCATGTATTCACTATGTATTAATGCTTTGTTCCGGTTCTCTATTAAAAGGAGGCCTTAATATCCCTTAGTTTCCAATATGGACCCCGCTGCCATGGGAGGGTAGGACAAAAGATGTCATGCAAGTTCTTTTAATAAAGCATGTATGACTATTTACGGAATACATGCCTACATTATATCGATGAACTGGAGCTAGTGCCGTATCGCCCTAGGTTATAACTGTCTCATGATGAATATCATCCAACAAGTCACCGATCCAATGCCTACGAACTTCTCCATATTGTTTCTTCTAAGTTGCTACTGCTATCATCACAGTTACACTTGTTGCAAAATTATAGCTATCACTGTTACTATTACCATTGCTGCTGTCACTACTATCAAAACTATCAAACTACTTTGCTACTGATCACTTTCCTGCAGATAATTAATCTCCTGGTGTGGTTGAATTGACAACTTAGCTACTAATACCTTCAAATATTCTTTGGCTCCCCTTGTGTCTAATCTATAAATTTGGGGTTAATACTCTACCCTCGAAAACTGTTGCGATCCCCTATACTTATGGGTTATCAAGGCATTTTTCTGGTGCCGTTGCCGGGGAGCATAGCTATATTTGTTGAGTCACTTGGGATTATTATCATATTGCCACTATGAAGAATCTAGAGGATCCAAAGACTAAGATATTTCCCTCAAGGACGAGGGGAGGTAAGGAACTGCCATCCAGTTCTGCTTTAGTTTCACCTTCTGTTATGAATAAACTTGCAACACCACCACATGCTATCAATTCTGATATGTCGCAAATTATTGATGATGCTACTTCTACTACGAATGATGCTTATGATGATGCTATTACCTTTCTTGATAATGATGATGTGCCACTTGGTGAATTTCTTGATAAACAAATTGCTAGAGTTATACAACATGATGTTGTTGAATCTGATGATGAGCTTGAAACAGAATCTCCTGAGACACCTGCTAGAACTAGCCTTCCTAGATATGAATTGCCTATGGTACCGGAAGGTTATGTTATGAGTGAAGAAGCAACTGGAGATATTCTTGCTTGTAATGATAGAGATGATCTAGAGAAATTACTACACAAGTATAAAGAAAAATCTCTGAATGCTAGAATAAATGTGATCTTAAGTTTGCTACTTCACCTATCTTTATTGATGATAAGGATTATGAATTCTCTGTGGACCCGGAGTTAATTACTTTGGTTGAATCTGATCTTTTCCATGCTTGTGAAACTGAAACTGTTGTGGCACATCTTACTAGTTGAATGACATAGCCACCCTTTTTACTCATGATGAGAAAACTCGCTACTACTTTACTCTCAAATTATTTCCTTTCTCATTAAATGGTAATGCTAAAGCTTGGTACAACACTCTTGCTCCTGGTTGTGTGTGTAGTCCCTAGGATATGATTTTTTACTTATCTGAAAAATATTTTCCTACTCATATGAAACAAGCTGCCTTACAGGAAATATTTAACTTTGCTCAAACTAAAGAAGTGAGCCTCCCACAAGCTTGGGGGAGGCTTTGCTAGCTACTTAATGCTGTGCCTGATCATCCTCTTAAGAAAAATGAAATACTTGATATCTTCTATAATGGAGTAACCAATGCTTCTAGGGACTTCCTAGATAGTTGTGATGGTTGTGTTTTCAGGGAACGAACTACTGCTCGAGCTGAAGAAATATTGAATAACATATTGAAAAACTATGATGATTGGACTATTCCTGAACCACCACCTAAACCCACGCTGAAGAAGAGGGGTATATTATATCTCAGTCCCGAAGATATGCAAGAGGCAAAGAAATCTATGAAGGAAAATGTATTAAAGCCGAGGATGTTAAAAATTTACCTCCTATTGAAGAAATACATGGGCTTAATACACCACCACTGCCTAAGGTGGTAGAGGTAAATTCTCTTATGAAGTTTAATGATAATTATAATCCTCACAATATGCATCCTAGTCAATGCCTTTATGAGTTTGAAAACTACATTAGAAAACAAGATCACTTCAATGCAAATGTTATGAAACAATTGAAATACAATTCTGATATGATTGCTCGCTTGAGTGACTTGTTATTTAGAATATCAAATGATGTTGGAGGTGTTGGAAAGCATGCTTCTATGGTTCAAACTCAGTTAGAACAAGTTGCTAAATCTCAAAGAGAATTGCTTGATGAAATGAATCATAATATGCATGACTTTGTTGTTAGAGTTGCAACTAGAGGAGGTAAAATGACTTAGGTACCACTTTATCCTGAGGGACATCCAAAAAGAATTGAACAAGACTCACAAAGAGCCAACACTAGTGCACCTAGTTCTTCCAGAAAGAAAAAGAAAAACAAAAATGATAGGACTTTGCACACTTCTAGTGAACCTGAAATAGAGAAACCTCCTGATAATGAAAATGAAACTTCTATCTCTGATGCAGAAACTCAATCTGGTAATGAACACTCACCTAATGCTAATGAAAAAGATAATGATGAGGTTCATGAAGACTCTCAACCAAACAATGAAAAAGATCCAGACAATGATGTTGATATGACAAAGGAGACTTTGTTGCTAGAAAACACGGTAAAGAAAGAGAACCGTGGGTTCAAAAACCTATGCCTTTTCCACCCAAGTAAACTAAAAAGAATGATGATGAAAAATTTAAACGCTTTGCTAAAATGCTGAGGCCAGTCTTTTTGTGTAACATCCCAAAATTCTAAATTTTGGAATGTTATAAACAAATAGATTGATTGATTTATTGTTTGATTGATTGCGTGAAAATTGAGTGAAATTCGAATTCTTTTGAAAGTTAAATGAGAGGGAATAAAAGGACTTTCCCAAACTTTCATATTTGTTTTCTGATCTCCATGAATTCAAATGCTTTTCAAACACAAAACCCTAGAGAGAAGATGACATGACTTCTTCCATTTAAAAATGAAAAGGGTTGTTGAAAATATTTGAATTTCATTTGAAAATATTCCAATTCTGAAACTTTATGCGACTCAATGATTTTCACGAGAGAAGATAAAATGACTTCTTCAAATTATATGAAATATGAGTTGGGAGTTTCAAAGAATTAAATTCAAAGCTCTTTTGAATTTATTTTCAATTTGGAATATTAGATCATCATGCATATCTTATTTTCTTGCTTTTTGGTCGATCCTAGAAATTTCACGCAGCTCAAGGACCCTCGGAGAGAGTTGGAGATTTCGTTATTTTCATATTTGAGAGTTTTCTCGAATTTTGAAAATAGGATCATTTGATTTATTTATTTCATCTTCAATAATTTTTCCGTTATCAAAAATATAAGAGAGGGAATAATATGACTTTCCCAAAATATAGGAAAAATGAAGATTTAATAAATAGATCAAAATTTTGTTTTCCAGAGTTTATTTGCATTTTATTTGGATAGGAAAAAATGCGCGTTTTCAAAAATTGCTTTTAGGTTTGTAAAAAAGTTCATTTTGTTCGACTCATTTTTAGGAGTCGGAGAAAATTTACTTTATTAGTTTTGGAGTTCGGTAGATTTTGTTTTTCTGTATTTTTCCGAGCGCGGAACCGTTTTAAAAAAAAAACTCAGCGCCAAGCCGCCGGCCAGCCGGCCAAGGCCAAAGGCCACCGCCCCCAGCCAGCGTCGCGTGAGCGCCCAGGCTCCAGGGAGCCGCCGCCGTTGTCTTTTGGAAGTCCTAGTAGGACTTTTGTCCTACTTTTGTTTATTCCGTTTCTTTTTCTAGATCTTTCCTACTCTTATTTTTATTTCTTGTCCCCTACCCCAAGTCTCCTCACCCCTCCCCAATATAAATACTCCCACACCCCCCTCTAAATCATCAAACCCAAAAGCCCCAAGCCTCCACCGCGCCCCTTGTGCACCGCGCCGCGCCGCACCACCACCTCACCACCACCGAGCCACGCCCCACCCCGCGCTTCTCACCCCACGCCGCCCTGCGTCACCGCCGCCGCCCTGCGTCACCGCCCACCGCCGCACCTTGCCGCGCCGCCGCCGCCCTGCGTCACCGCCGCCGCCGCACCTTGCCGCGCCGCCGCCGCCCTGCGTCACCGCCGCCGCCGCACCTTGCCGCGCCGCCGCCGCCCTGCGTCACCGCGCCACCGCCGCCCTGCGTCAACGCCGCCGTCGCCGCCATTGGCCGGAGGTACCGCTCCGCGTCTCTTTTCCTCGGATCGTTTTCTTCTAATCGTTCCGATTCTTTTCTTCTCCAAACCGTTCCGGTGTTCTAGATCGGTTTTTCGTTTCGATCTCTTTTTCCGAAAACCCTAGATTAGTTTTCGTTCTTCTTTCGGACTGTTCGTCTCAACAAACGTGATCACCGATTATTCCCGGTTAACGAACGTCCGTTCGTATAACCGTTCTTCTTTTTCTTCTCGTCGGATTTATTCCGCGATCGCGATCTCAGATCCGATCTTCGTTCTAGTTTATCTTCTCGCTCGTTTATCGGAATCAGGTGATTCAAGCGCCTGGAGTTTCGTCTCGAAACCGCCGTTCCGTCTAATCAACTTGAACAAGTTTTTGCTACTGTAAAAATTTGACCTAGATTCAACTTGCTAGAACCGAGTTGTTTTCTTCCGCCGTTTGTTTTCCGTTTCTTTGTTCGGTTCGTTCTTTCTTTGCAACCGGAGTTCTTAAGTTGAACTATCTGGTTCGTTCTCTCGTTCGAGTTTTACTTGTGCATTAGATGAGTACTTATTGTGTGGTTACTATTGCTTGCCTACGATAGATTGACCAGAGTGTGACGAGTAGATCTATCAAGAGTTTTGAGTGCGCATCATCTTCATCAACATTGCAGGCAAGTTCACACTTTGATCATACCTTTTCTACAACCCAGTTTTATTGCATTAGATCAATCCTCACACATTGCATGATTAGGATCTAATTAAATTGTGGGATGGGAAGTAGATGAGGTAGTACCTATTACCTGTATTATTATCAAACCCTTGGGAGTTACTTCTACGTTGCTTATTATGCCATGCTATGCTAGTAGACGTGGATTGGGTGAGTGATATCCATGACAGATGTGAGATGATAATTTTAATGGTTTATTTAAGGTGGCAACTTAAACAAACATCTGGGTGGATTGAGGCACCTGATGTCTATCAGGACTTGCCTGTTTTTTTTGGACCGCCACCCAGGCTCAAAGGGATCATAAGATCTTTCATGCTAGAAACTTCCGTGTGCAGCCACAAGCCATTATGGGCTCTGGCATAGTTGACTAAGTAGTGCGAACTCTTACGGGGTGGACTAGCAGATGTAGGGGATGTAGGTGTACCGGTCTACCCCACATGTAAGGTGCTAGCGCTTCTGAAAGACTGTGTCTCGGTCATCCGTCTTCTCAAACACCATGTAGTGCGAGAAACCAAACGGAGGCGATCGAGTCTTGTGGGGAAAAGTGCGCAAACCTCTGCAGAGTTTACAAACTAATCATGATTAGCCGTGTCCCCGGTTATGGACAACTTGAGTATCTAGTACTTGAATATCATTGTGAATCTCATCATGTTACTTCTAATTAATGTTGTTGGGTTTTAATTATTTTTAATTGGGATTGAGAATGCTGTCAACCATTCTCGATGTTTCACAACCACCATGATAGTTAAATAAAATTATTCCTTTGCAGTAGGGAAAAATTGGCTTTACGCAAAAACCTTATAACCATAGAGCTTTTCCACCAGCCAAATATGCATGTAGTGATAGCCATTGTTCATCATTCTCTATGGTGTGAATTTGCCAGTACATTCAATGTACTGACCCGTTCCGGGCTGCAACGTCTTATGTTGCAGGTTTCTTACGACGAGTAAGTGATACGTTAGGGTTACGCTTTCTACACTCAACTTTGCCGTTGGTGTTGATGGGAAACCACAACCTTGTTGCTTCCGCTATATTTTGGATTTGAGGTAATGGTATTTACGTTACTTTATACATGTGATTTACCTCTGTTATAAATCCTTCGAGTACTGTGTGTGTCAGCATACTGATCCAGGGATGACACATAAGCACAGAGACTTGATCCATTCGGGTCGGGTCGCTACATTTTGCGTCCTCACTTGACTGATATCTTGAAAATGCCTCCTTATGCAAAGTATAGGAAAGACATCATCAAAAATAAGAGAAAAATACCAGAAGCTGAAATCTCCACTATGCTTGCTAATTATACTTTTAAAGATGGAGTACCTAAAAAACATGGAGATCCGGGAATACCAACTATACCTTGCTCTATCAAAAAGAATTATGTGAAAACTGCTTTGTGTGATTTAGGAGCTGGTGTTAGTGTTATGCCTTTCTGTTTATATAAAAGACTTCACTTGAATAAACTCACACCTACTGAAATATCTTTGCAAATGGGTGACAAATCAACTGCCATACCCATCGGTATCTGTGAGGATGTGCCCGTTGTTGGTTCTAGTGTTACTATTTTGACTGACTTTGTTATACTTGAGATGCCCGAGGACGACAATATGTCGATTATCCTTGGTAGACCCTTCTTGAATACTGTAGGGGCTGTTATTGATTGCAATAAAAGCAAGATCACTTTTCATATTAATAGCAATGAGCATATAGTGCACTTTCTGAAGAAACAATTCCAAGTGAATGGTATTAATGTTATTGAAAAATCTCCGACAATCACTATTGCAAGTTTTCAAATACCTCTACCTACTGTCAAAAATAAATATGAAATGTTTATTGTTGGGTAAATGCATATCCCCATTGAGGTAACTTAGTGATTTACGAAAGTTCTTCGGTTTCATGCTAATCGAAAGTCGTTGTTAATAGGACTTGATCAACCTTATTAATGGATCATTTTTGAACGGTATGAAGTTGATGAATTTAGTAAGCACTACTTTTTGTCCCTACTTTTTATTCTCTGTTTTTATTAGTTAAATAAATAAAATGCCATGTTTTGTTTGTTTTATGAATTTCCCATGCAATAAAAATGCCCCTAAAATAAAAGTTCTCGGAATGCCCTAAAAATTTAATACGATTTTTTCTGAATATTTGAGAATTTTTAGTGCAAATAACATTAGAGGGAGGTGCACGAGGTGGGCACAACCCACCTGGGCGCGCCAGCACCCCCAGGCGCACCTGGTGGGTTGTGGTCCCCACGTGGGCCCCCTCACTTACCTTTTCATACCACATCATCACTTACCTCCAGAAAAAAAATCCCCATTGCTCTCTCTCCCGTGTTGTTGCTCATTTTGCTGCCATTTCCGATCGCTTTGCTCGAAGCTCCATTTCCGAAACTGTTTCGGGGGATTGTTGCTTGGTATGTGACTCCACCATTTGTCCAATTAGTTTTTGTTATAATGGTTTATACTTTGAATAAATAACTACTGTTGGTACTACTGTAGATGTGCTTGCATGTTCAATTCTTAGTGTTCTAAGTAGTTTGAATGCTTTCTATGGCTTCTATGTATCCCTATGAGTAGTTTCTATCCATTTTGTGAAGTTTTGTTGGAAAAAAATTGTGAACTAAAAATTCAGATTTTTGTTCATAGGAAAAATTGTACACGGACATGAATATCTTCAGGAAGTTTGGCTCAAAGAAGAACTCCTAGGGTGTTATTGGGGAGTCTTCTGGCAATGATCTCCACCCTCGGAGGTTGGCGGAGGTATGGCCGTGTGAATGGACGCACATCCCGTTCCTGCAAGAAGCTAGAATTCATGAGGAGTTCATGCAATTCATTGCCAATGCCGGTCTCACCGACTTCATCGTAGATGAGTGTGACCAGCACCAAATCCTCACAAACATCTTTGTTCAAAGCTTTACTTTCTCGCCTAGAAATAATGCTCGTGAAGTGAGCTTTGATTTATATGCTGAAAACCACCAGATGTCGCTTACTGAATTTTGTGACATATGCATGATCCCGTCTGATGGGAGCTTGGCTAAGCCAAGGCCGGCCGAGTTTGAGGATTTTTGTCGCACTTTGACAGTGGCTGATGAGACAAGAGTGTCGGCCATCACTGTCGGTGGCTTACATTTTCCTGTTGTTCGTTACTTTGCACTTTTTATTACCAAATGCTTGCTTGCTAGGGAGAAGGTGGGTGCACTTAGTTCACCCAGCCTTGCTGTTTTACATCGTGCAATAGAGGGCGACAACACTTATAGCTTGGGAGCTATTGTGGCTCGTCGCCTCCACATTAATAAATCTCAACGGAAAATACATGGTGGGATTTTTGCTACTCGTTTGGTGGCTCACTTTGAGGTTGAGATACACCCTCATGATTTCCCTCTTACCAGAGTTTACCTAGACCGTGCAGCCATGGATCACCATCACTTTCTTGCACATGATCATCCTGATATTGCCATTCCTTATGACTTGGTCTATAGCGTTGACACTCGTGATCTTATCCCCTTGCCTGCACCTGCTCTGTTTGATTCTGTTGCCAGGGGCGGATATCGGATTATGCCTGCAGACATCCTCGCCTACTGGAATGCGCAGGCTGCTGCTAAGGTTGCACAGGCACCTCCACAGTGGGATCAGTGGATGCCGCTCCTTAGTACCCCGATTACTACCCTCCAGGCTACTGATTCATTACCAAGTTAGGCCAAAAGCCTAAGCTTGGAGCAGTACGTGTCTCTCACGACATTATATTCATGCTGACATGTCATTCTATTTGTCGGTGTTCACACTTTTTCATTGTATCATCCATGCTTAGATTTATTTTCTTGCTTTCTTCTTGTGTGTTTGTTTAACTTTAGAAAAAACCAAAAAAATTAGTTGTAGCTAATTTACTTTCTATGCATGCTTAGTAGTAGTACTAAAAAGAAACCCCAAAAAGATTTCCTTGTTCTTCTTTTGCTTGTTGGGAGCTTTCCCGTGTAAATAGTTTTTCTCGTTTTTGTTTTTTCCCTTTTACTTCCCTGCTAAAGAAAACGAAAAACTCTAAAAATATTTCAGTGTGTTTCTTTGAAATTCTTTTATTTTATTCGAGTTGTACCAAGGAGAAGACCACGATGAAAATGTTGAGTGGCTCTCATATGAATAATTGTTGAAGTAATAAAGAGCCCATTTTACCTTGTCTTCTCCTATTGAATAAAATGTTTGCAGATTCCAGCTTAGTCCATGGCACTCTTGCACTATTATTATTTTCATATCATTCGGTCGTGCAAGTGAAAGGCAATAATGACGACATTCGATGAACTCGCCGTGGCAAAGAGAAACTGGTATGAACTCGATCTGTCATGTCTACGTAAATATGTTTAACCTAGTGCCCATGATTCAGCCCATAATGATGAAACATGTTTGCAATGACAATTAAAGATTATAGTTTCTCATGCCATGCATAAGTAGCTGGGAGTTAATAATGATTTGTCTTGGATATCGACATATCGTTAAAATGATTGTGATGTAGTATGATGATATGGTATCCTCCTCTGAATGTTCGAGTGGCTTGACTTGGTACATGTGCATGCATGTAGTTGAATCAAAACCAACATAGCCTCTATATTTTTTATGTTCATGGTGTTCATATCCTACTCATGCTAGTGTCCAATGTTACTTACGCATAATGCATGGTTATGATCGTTGTTGCTCTCTAGCTGGCCGCTTCTCAATCTTAATTGCTAGCCTTCGCCTGTACTAAGTGGGGATTCTACTTGTACATCAAAAACCTTGAACCCAAAGTTATTCCAGATGAGTCCACCATACCTACCTATATACGGTATTACCCTGCCGTCCTAAGTAAATTTGCATGTGCCACCTCTAAAAACTTCTAAAAATTGTCCGTTTTGTGTGCCTGGATCGCTCATGGAACGACAGGAGGTGGTCAATAACTTCCGTGCTAAGCAGGTTAGTCTCAGGTCGAGTGTTTATTCACTCGCCATCGCATGAGAAAATGGGCGGTAATAGGGATGCCCAGTCCCAAACTACAAAATACAAAAAGAGTTGATCTCTTAAATAATCAAACAAAAACTCCCAATGGAGTCAAAACCTTTACTTTTACCGCTTGGGAACCGCCACTAGCATGCTTAGCATGGAAGATGTTGATAACTGATGGTTGTGAAGTGAATAATAAGGGTGCATGTCTCAAAATATCATCTATCTCTATTTTAAAAATTGAGCTCTGACACCTCTACAAATCACTGCTTACCTCTGCGAAGGGACTTTCTATTTACTTTTATGTTATGTCATCACCTTCTAAAAAACAAGCACCGGAAACTAAGTAGAGCACATCTGTCATGATTTTTGCATTGTGTGTAGCTAATGTTGGGTGCATCATGGATGGATCCTTTCTATCATCAATTACAATGTTTAGTCACTGCTTGAACTTTGGAGGTGCTCTGCATTTATGTTTTGCAGTCTTAGAAAGGGCTAGCGAGATACCATTATTGTCATATTATATCATGGTTGTTTTGACAATGTGTTGCCATTTGAGATATCTTATTATTGCTCGCTAGCTGATTATGTCATTAATATGAGTCATTATAATCTTTAAGAGTTATTATCGACATAGTTAGTTATAATGCTGGCTGAAAACCTAGGTATTGTTTAAGCTTATTTATGAAAACAAGAGCAAAAGAGTTCGTAAAAGATTTTCTTTCTCACTTTCAGTTTATCAAATGAATTGCTTGAGGACAAGCAAAGAAGCTTGGGGGAGTTGATACGTCTCCAACGTATCTACTTTTTATCACGCTTTTCCTCTTGTGTTGGACTCTAATTTGCATGATTTGAATGAAACTAACCCCGGACTGACGCTGTTTTCAGCAGAACTACCATGGTATTGTTTTTGTGCAGAAATAAAAGTTCTCGGAATGGAACGAAACTTTGCGAGGATTTTTTATACCAATAATAAGAAGTTATGGAGCCAAGACCCACCGGAGAAGGGCCCCTAGGTGGGCATAACCCACCAGGGCACACCCCCTCTCCTGGCGCGCCCAGGTGGGTTATACCCGCCTGGTGGCCTCGCTGACAACCCCCCTAATACTATAAATTCACATTATTCTAGAAAAAAAATCAGGGAGACAGAATTATCGTGATCCACCAGACGGAGCCGCCGCCAGGCCCTGTTCTTCCTTGGAAGAGCAGACCTGGAGTCCGTTAGGGGCTCCGGAGAGGGGGGGTCTTCGTTCTTCATCATCACCAACCCTTCTCCGTCGCCAATTCCATGTTGCCCCCCACCGGGAGTGAGTAATTCCTTCGTAGGCTCGCTGGTCGGTGAGGAGTTGGATGAGATTCATCATGTAATCAGGTTAGTTTTGTTAGGGCTTGATCCCTAGTATCCACTATGTTCTTAGATTGATGTTGCTATTACTTTGCCATGCTTAATGCTTGTCACTTTGGGCCCGGGTGCCATGATTTCAGATCTGAACCGTTTATGAATTCATCATTATATCCATGTTTTAGATATGATCTTGCAAGTTATAGTCACTTACTACATGTTATGATCCGGCAACCCGGGAGTGACAACAACCGGGCCCACTCCTGATGATGACCGTAGTTTGAGGAGTTCATGTATTCACTATGTGTTGATGCTTTGTTCCGGTTCTCTGTTAAAAGGAGGCCTTAATATCCCTTAGTATCCAATATGGACCCCGTTGCCACGGGAGGGTAGGACAAAAGATGTCATGCAAGTTCTTTTAATAAAGCACGTATGACTATTTACGGAATACATGCCTACATTATATCAATGAACTGTAGCTAGTGCCATATTGCCCTAGGTTATAACTATCTCATGATGAATATCATCCAACAAATCACCTATCTAATGCCTACGAACTTTTCCATATTGTTTCTGCTAAGTTACTCCTGCTATCATCACTATTACACTTGTTACAAAATTATTGCTATCACTATTACTGTTACTGTTGTTGTTGTCACTACTATCAAAACTATCAAACTACTTTGCTACTGATCACTTTGCTGCAGATAATTAACCTCCAGGTGTGGTTGAATTGACAACTCATCTGCTAATACCTTCAAATATTCTTTGGCTCCCCTTGTGTCGAATCTATAAATTTGGGTTGAATACTCTACCCTCGAAAACTGTTGTGATCCCCTATACTTGTGGGTTATCAGGTTGTTTCTTCGGAAAGTGTATTGTATGCTCATTACCATTAACATGAAAGATGACATTACCTTTGTTGCAATCAATTAACAGCCTCTGCAGTATTCAAAAAGGGTCTGCCAAGGATGATCGACATACTGTCGTCCTCGGGAATATCAAGAATAAAAAGTCCGTTAAGATAGTAATGTTTGCAACCACAACAGTCACATCCTCACAAATACCGATGGGTATAGCAATTTATTTATCAGCCATTTGCAGAGAGATTTCAGTAGGTGTCAACTTATTCAATTCAAGTCTACGATAAAAATAGAAAGGCATAACACTAACACCAGCTCCAAGATCACATAAGGCAGTTTTAACATAGTTTCTTTTAATGGAGCATGGTATAGTTGGTTCTCCGGGATGTAACATCCCAAATTTTCAATTTGGAGTGTTATACATTAGATCATCTTGCATATCATATTTTTATTTGCTTCAGGCTTGATCCTAGAAATTCTACGCAACTCAAGGACCCTCGGAGAGAGTTGGGGATTTCATGATTTTCATATTTGAGTTTTCTCAAATTTTGAAAACAGGATCATTTGATTTTATTTATTTTATCTTCAATTATTTCTATTACAAAAATATGAGAGAGGGAATAAAATGACTTTCCCAAAATAAAGAAATATTGAGGATTTAATAATAAAATCAAATAAGATTTTATTTTGGAGTTATTTGCTATTTTATTTGAATTTAGGAAAAATGTGTGTTTTTCAAAGTTGCATTTAGGCCCCAAATAAATGTTCATCCTGTTCGGCTTGATTTTAGAAGCCGGGGAAAATTTATTTCGGGATTTTTGGATTCCGTTTAGTATTTTCTTTATTTGTTTTCCTGCGCGTAAATTTTTTTTAAAAACGCAACCGACTTAGAGCCGGTTTCGACCCGGACTCTTCCGACCGGGCCTTTATATAGCGCCGACCCCGAGCCTGTTAACCCAAGCCGCCGCCCTGCACCGAAACCCTAACCCTAGGCCGCCGCCGCTGCCGCGCGCCACCGCCCCGCCGCCCGACGCCGCATGCCGCACCGCACCACCACCCTGCACCGCCCCACGCCCCGCCTGGCCACCGCCGGAGCCCCCCCGCCGCCGCCGCCACCGGTTTTTCCTAGAAAACCGTTCGGTTTTCGCCGGTTTTCGATCGGTTTTTTAGATTTGTTTTTTAGATAGATCGGTTTTTTCGGTTTAGTTCATTTAGCGAGCGTTCGCTCGTTCGTTCGTTTTAATGGACGCGTTCATCGTTTAGTTCCAGATAACGAACGTTCATTCGTTAATCTGTTCGTCGTTTTTCTTTTTCTCGGATTTCCAGCGATTATTTATGATCGCGATTCCAGATCCGATTTTCGTTCTAGTATAACTTTTCGCTCGTTTATCGGAATCAGGCGATTCAAGCGCCTGGAGTTTCGTCTCGAAACCCTCTTTCCGTTTAAACAACTCAAACAAGTTTTTGCCTCTATAAAATTTGACTTAGATCCAGATTAGTAAACGAAGCTTGTGTCTTTCGCCGTTTGACTTTCGTTGCTTCGTTTGATTTGATTCTTTTTCCAAACCGGAGTTCTTAAGTTGAACTTTCTGGTTATCTCTTATTTGAATTTTACACTTGCATTAGATGAGTACCTATTGTATGCTTGTTTGTCTGTGATAGAGTACACGGAGTGCGCCGCTTGCTACTTCGAATCGCTAGGTTTCGCGGATCATCAGCAAGGCAAGTAACACTTTGATCATACCTCCTACTATCCAGTTTTTATTGCATTAGATCAATCCTCAAACATTGCATGATTAGGATCTAATTAAATTGTGGGTTGGGAAGTAGATGAGGTAGTACCTATTACCTGTTTTATTATCAAACCCTTGGGAGTTACTGCTACATTGCTTATATTGCCATTCTATGCTTGTATACGTGGATTGGGTGAGTGTATTCATGACAGATGTGAGATTGTTAAATTAATTGTTTATTTAAGGTGGCAACTTAAACACACATCTGGGTGGATTGAGGCACCTGGGTATTACAGCGATTGCCTGTTTTTATTTATGGACCGCCACCCAGGCTCAAAGGGATCATGAGATTATTCATGCTAGAAACTTCCGTGTGCAGCCACAAGCTACTATGGGCTCTAGCATAGTTGATTAAGTCGTGCGAACTCTTACAGTGGTAGACTAGCAGATGTAGGGGAAAGTAGGTGTAACGGTCTACCCGATCGTAAGGTGCTAGTGCTTCTGAAAGACTATGTCTCGGTCATCCGTTTCTCAAACACCATGTAGTGCGAGAATCCCAACGGAGGAGATCGAGTCTTGTGGGGAAAAGTGCGCAAACCTCTGCAGAGTGTATAAACTAATCATGGTTAGCCGTGTCCCCGGTTATGGACATCTTGAGTATCTAGTACTTGGATTATCATGTGAATCTCATCATGTTACTCTAATTAATATTGTTGGGGTATATATATATATATGATGCTTAATTGGGATTGAGAGGGTGTCTACACTCTCAATGTTTAACAACTACCATGATAGTTAAATAAAAATTATTCCTTTGCAGTAGGGAAAAATTGGCTTTACGCAAAACTGTAACCATAGAGCTTTCCACCAGCCAAATATGCATGTAGTATAGCCTTATTCTTTCATTACTCTCTAGGTGTTACTTTGCCAGCATATTCCATGTGCTGACCCGTTTCGGGCTGCAACGTTCATGTTGCAGACTTTTCAGACGATGAGTAAGGTGCTTTTAGGTCGTGGTTCTATACCCAGTGATGCCGTTGGACTTGATGAACTCACTTATCTTCCAAGCCTTCCGCTGTTATCGTTATTAGATGGCCTTAAGCCATATTTATTGTAATAAGTTCTCTTTTGAGACATTCGATGTACTAAGTGTGTGATTGCTACTCTGTTATAAATCCTTCAAGTACTATGCGTGTCAGCATTACTGATCCAGGGATGACACTGAAGCACAGAGATCGGACCGTTTGAGGTCTGGTCGCTACAAGATGGTATCAGAGCACACGCTGACTCTAGGACACGACCACTAAGCTAAAGCCCTAGATCACTACTCACTCTTCTCATTCTGACTCCTCATCTTTTCTACTCTTTTAGGATGGCGTATGCAAGGAACAAGTTCATGCAACCGGATGAAGATACACCCTTTGGACATCACTTGAAGGAAGTCACTAGATACCTGAACATCGGAGTACCAAGCTTCACCGGAACCTACAACGCCACTTTACCAGGAGCGCTGGATGATTCAAGTTCAAGTTCCAGGAAGGACGTTCATGCCAGTCACTGAGCCCATAGAGTTTTCCTTTAATGCACCAACCTGGAGCCTAGGAAAGAGCATGGCAGCTCACATCGCCATGGGACGTATTGGAGAAGTTTACCGCAATGATCTCAAGGATACTATCTACCAGATTTGTGGGCGTCGAGATGAGCACTAGGAGATGATCAGCACCAAGAAGGATAGATCAATCGCAGCTTTCATCCAGGAGTTAAACCAGCACATTCGACGTCAGGAGAACCAGATGTGTGCAGACATGATAGATCTGAAGAAGGCAAGGACAAGAATCACGGAACTAGAGGAAGAACTCAAGGCCACACGTGAAGATTACATGGAGGAAATCGAAGTATTAGTGGAGAAGAATGACGATCTGATCAAGAAGATTGGAATATTCATGGGAGACCCTACACCAGTAGAAGAAGACGAAGAACCCAAGGAGATTCGCCCGGAAGACTACATCATCATCGACGACACCGACTCGGACCCAGATGATAGCGATGATGACTATGTTGATGAAGCTGGAGCAGATATCATTGAGTCTGCAACCGAAGAATATTTCTAGTAGAACACCCCATCAGTAGTAGTACTCCACCATGTAAATATAGTAGTCCGGGCACTTTTGCGATAGTTAGACCAATTGTATGCCCTTATTTGATTGAATGAAGTGATTTTGTGTGCATTTGCCTCATGTGCATATGGGTAGTGTTTTCTCTCTAGACCTCTCTCTATTCTTAAATCTCATCTTTTCTAAACCCATCAGATGCCTCCGAGACATGACCCCGGATTTACCTTCCCACCGGAGCTCACTCAGTTGATCCAGAAGCAGAATACGTTGATGCAGTTGCTAGTCCAGAATCAGAATCAGGGGAACAACAATAACAACCCACCACCACCACCACTTGTTAATCACTTAACCCGTTTTCTTAGGCTGAATCCGCCGGTGTTCTCCAGTAGCACCGAGCCTATAGTAGCAGACGATTGGCTCCGCAAGACAACAAGGGAGTTGACCACGGCAGGATGCACAGATGCAGAAAAGGTGAAGTTTGCCGCACATCAGTTGGATGGACCTGCAGCATCATGGTGGGAAAATTTCACAGCCACTTACCCTATCGACACTGTCACATGGTACCAGTTTCAGCAGGCTTTCCATACTGCCCATGTTTCAGCAGGAGCTATGGCGATGAAGAAGCGTGAGTTTCGCAACTTGCGCCAAGGAGGACGGACAGTTGGCCAGTATGTGGATGACTTTAGTAGCTAGCACGTTATGCCCCAGATGACGTTGCTACGGATGTAGCTAAGCAGGAGAAGTTTTTGGAAGGACTGAATGATGAGTTGAGCATGCAGTTGATGGTAGCAAGCTTCAACAACTACCAGGAGTTGGTAGATCGTGCTCTTATGATTGAAGGGAAGCAACAACAGATTGAGAACCGTAAGAGGAAGTATGGACAAGGGAAGTACAATTCAGGAGCTCAGCAGAAGCCATGTTTTACCCCTAAACCAGGAGGACACTTTCAGCATACCCATGGAGGAGGAAGTTCACATAATCATAATGGCCCCAAGAATGGTAATGGGAATGGAGGAAGCAACGGCCAGAACCGTACCAACCCATCAACCCCAGCCAAGAGAGACCTGAGCCAAGTCACCTGCTTTAAGTGTCAGAAGACCGGACATTATGCCAATGAATGTCCTGAATCCCAGAATGGAAATGGCAATGGAAGCTCTGGGAAGAAGCCGAACCATTTCAACAGGGGACAGGTGAACCACGTAAACGTGGAGGGGGTTGAAGAACAGCCAGATACAGTAATAGGTAAGTTTTTGGTTAAGTCATTTACTGCAATCGTTCTTTTTGATACTGGTGCATCGCATTCATACATCTCACGGGGATTCGCGGATAAGTATAACCTGCCCACCAAGGTTCTTAGAACACCAATGCTAGTAAGCTCACCAAAAGCGGGGTTGAAGAACACCAATATGCATGACTTTGTTTTTAGAGTTGCAACTAGAGGATGTAAAATGAGTCAGGAACCACTTTATCCTGAGGGACACCCAAAAAGAATTGAACAAGATTCACAAAGAGCTAACACTAGTGCACCTAGTTCTTCTAGAAAGAAAAACAAAAAGAAAACGATATGACTTTGCATGCTCGTAGTGAACCTGAAATAGAGAAACCTCCTGATACTGATAATGAAACTTCTATTTCTGATACTGAAACTCAGTCTGGTAATGAACACTCACCTAGTGATAATGAAAAGGATAACACTGATGTTCATGAAGACTCTCAACGAAATAATAAAGAACCAGCCAATGATGTTAAGATAGAACCACCTGTTGATCTTGATAACCCACAACCTAAGTATAAAAGGTATGATAAAAGAGACTTTGTGGCTAGAAAACACGGTCTGTGGGTTAAAAAACCTATGCCTTTTCCACCTAAGTCAACTAAAAAGAATGATGATGAAGAATTTGAACGCTTTGCTGAAATGCTGAGGCCAGTCTTTTTGCATACTCGCTTGACTGATATCTTGAAAATGCCTCCTTATGCAAATTATATGAAAGACATCATCACAAATAAGAGAAAAATACGGGAAGCTAAAATCTCCACTATGCTTACTAATTATACTTTTAAAGATGGAGTACCTAAAAAACGTGGAGATCTAGGAATACCAACTATACCTTCTCCATCAAAAAGAATTATATGAAAACTGCTTTGTGTGATTTAGGAGTTGGTATTAGTGTTATGTCTTTCTCTTTATATAAAAGTCTTGATTTGAATAATATCACACCTAATGAAATATCTTTGCAAATGGCTGATAAATCAACTTCCATACCTATCGGTATCTGTGAGATGTGCCTGTTGTTGTTGCTAATGTTACTATTTTGGCTAACTTTCACTACAAAAAATACACTTCCGTGATGATACGTGTTTGTCACAGTAGGTCACGTTTTCTATCATGCATGTACATCCATGGCAATTTTATGACAGAATCAAGATAGTCATACCTGTGCTGTCGTACAAGTGTTCCATGACATTACCAAAATTGTCATCACGGAAGTGTCAACTTCCATGACGATAAATTATGCGTCATAGAAGTTCTTTCGTCAAGGGTGACTCACACGTGGCATCCACCGTAACGGGTCACCGTTACGCTATCGGGTCCGGTTTTGGATCCGATAACCCGTTAACAGCCTAGACCAATGAGGATTTTCCACGTGTAAAATTGTCATTGGCCGGACGAAACACGTGTTGGCTCACCGTTGGGACAGATGTCATCCATTCATTGGACAGGAGGCGCCTATGATACGTCGACACGTGGCACGGCCCAACAAAGGCCCATATAGGTTAAAAAGGACGGCCCAGTCAAAGGCCCATAGTACTTACTCAGATACTAGTGGGCCAGCCCAATAACGACCTATTTAATAAGGCCCATTTACGGCCCGAATCCATATCTGGTCCGTTAATTGTTCACCGAATATTTGGGCCCAATTATGGCCCAGTGACTTTCGGCCTGTTAGATGCGCGATGTAGACATGGGCCCATTTCAGCCCGGTGTGTATTTTGGCCTGGGAATGGCCCGTGCTGCCCATGGGCCATATATGGTCCGAGGATACATCCGGCCCACTAACGGCCCATGATAAAGGTGGCAACAGTTTAGCCCCACGTGACTTTGGGCCTGTTAAAGGCCTATCGTATAATTCGGCCCATTGATTCATGTACTAAGCTTTCGGCCTCTTAAAGGCCCATGATATCAGTGGGCCAACTCAGGCCTGAAATATGTTTCGGCCTGGTAACGACCCGTCATATAACTGGGCCTAAAAAGGCCCGGTCTACCTTTCAGCCTGCTGAAGTCCCATCGACGACTAGTGAAAATTGAGGCCCAACATGAATTTCGGTCTGCTAAAATCCCATGGTTTCTTCTGGGCCATACCAACCCACGAGATTATTCAGCCTGTTAATGGCCCAATGCTACATGGGCCAAACTAAGCGCTGGGTCCACAAAAGGCCCACCTAAAATTTGGGCCAAATATAGGCCGAAGTATGTTGTGGGCCTGGCGTGAAGTGTGAAGGCCCCAATGGCCATTCAGGCCCAAGAAAGATGCAGGCTGGCCCAATTGTGGCCCGCTAAAAACCAGGACTGTTAGAGACGAATGTTTTGGCCCGGTCGACTACATCAGACTTTTTTTCAGATAGTGAATGATGGCAGTAACTAGTAGGAATTAAGAATAAACCTACTCTATAAAATAAAGAAATTACGGCATAGTAACTTAGAATAAACCTACACTATACAATAAAGGATTTATGGTATATTACATCCACTAGGCATCAAAGTTCGCCACCAGTGATCATAAAGCACAACGAAGAAGCAAATTACAAAAACTGGGCACCATTGTAGCGTAACAAAATAATACTAAACCGAGACCACTTCCAAGACAGTTCTAGAAAGATTAGCCTTGTGCAGGAACTGCTGCGCAAGCTGCTAAGAAAGGCTGTGAGACTGGCCTAGCATGTCGGTCATAGCTTCCAGGTGTAGCTGTTTAGCAATGAGGTTCTCGTTGGTGTTCTCCGCAATCTTTCTTAGAGATAGGATTTCAAGTCGAAGTTGAGTTGCAGAATGTCTCTCTGCCTCAACTTGGGACTGAAGTCGAACTGATTCAGACAACGAATTCTATGTGCTTGTCTGACTACTAGTCTCAAGTAACTTGAACACTGCATCAAGACAAGACTTTGGGGTTGTCTCACTATCTTCAAGATGTTTTGCCTTCTTTGCTACAATATATGTTGGGTTTGTGTCACAACCTTCAGCAGACTTGTGCATGTCATCAGGCATATCACCCTAAAACAAGTAGAGAGATGACATGTTTTGCATGTGTATAAACAAAGATGATAACTATGCTGTCAATTCCATCCAATTTCAAATTAGAAAATAAAGAGTAAGTTCAAAATATCAATAGCATAATTTGACATTGTTCATAATGCGGGGAGCTTCACCACACTACTGGATTACCATGTCAACATAACAAGCATAGATGAAGGGAAACAACAATCATTGTATCTATTTTGGTTAATGTGCATGTCATGTTGTTCATATCATCATTGTAACGCCCTCGATGCGGCTATATCTCCTACGTGTCGAAACACGACTTAGAGGCATAACCGCATTGAAAGCAATGTCGCAAGTAAGGTAATCTTCACAACAACCCATGTAAATAGATAATAAGGGGAAAGGTACATAGTTGGCTTACACTCGCCACGTCCCACAAAGTACATAAATAGCATTACAATCATCCAATACACTCATGGTCCGACTAGAGTACCAAAATAAAAGATCAACCCCAACATGCGACACGGTCCCGATCGCCCCAACTGGGCACCACTACTGATCATCAGGGAAAGACACATACTAACGGCGTGAGTCTTCGTCGAACTCCCACTTGAGCTCAAGCGCATCATCTGGAACGGAGTCATCGGGCCCTGCATCTGGTTTGGAAGTAATCTGTGAGTCACGGGGACTCAGCATTCTCGCACCCTCACGATCAAGACTATTTAAGCTTATAGGTAAGGCAAGGTAATATGTGGAGCTGCAGCAAGCGACTAGCATATATGGTGGCTAACCTGTTCGCAAAAGAGAGCGAGAAGAGAAGGCAAAGCAGGAACGAATAACTATAGAACAACCTATGGCAATCATTAATCCAACACCGTGTTCACTTCCCGGACTCCGCCGAGAAGAGACCATCACGGTAACACATGCAGTTGATTCATTTTAATTAAGTTAAGGTTCAAGTTATCTACAACCGGACATTAACAAATTCCCATCTGCCCATAACCGCGGGCATGGTTTTCGAAAGTTCAAATCCCTGCAGGGGAGTCCCAACTTAGCCCATCACAAGCTCTGACGGTCAACAAAGGATAAACCTTCTCCTGAGACATTCCGATCAGACTCGGCATCCCGGTTCTACAAGACAACCTCAACAAAGATAAAACAAGTCCAGCAACACCGCCCGAATGTGCCGACAAATCCCGATAGGAGCTGCACATATCTCGTTCTCAGGGCACACTCAGATGAACACTACGTACAACTAAAACCAACCCTCAAGTTTCCCCGAGGTGGCGCTGCAAGTGGCTCTGTTTGGACCAACACTCAGAGGAGCACTGGCCCGGGGGGGTTTAAATAAAGATGACCCTTGGGCTCCGGAAACACAAGGGAAAAAGAGGCTAGGTGGGAAATGGTAAAAACAAGGTTGGGCATTGCTGGAGGAGTTTTATTCAAGGCGAACTGTTAAGGGGTTCCCATTATCACCCAACCGCATAAGGAACGCAAAATCCGGGAACATAACACCGATATGACGGAAACTAGGGCGGCAAGAGTGGAACAAAACACTAGGCAAAAGGCCGAGTCTTCCACCCTTTACCAAGTATATATAGATGCATTAAGATAACAAGATAATATAATGATATCATAACAAAAAACAATGTTCCAACAAAGAACGGTCTCCAATCTTCACCTGCAACTAGCAACGCTATAAGAGGGGATGAGCAAAGCGGTAACATAGCCAATCAACGGTTTGCTAGGACATGGTGGGTTAGAGGTTTGACATGGCAATTTGGGAGGCATGATAAGCAAGTGTTAGGCATCGTAGCATAGGCATAGCAAAAGAGCGAGCATCTAGCAAGCAAAGATAGAAGTGATTTCAAGGGTATGATCATCTTGCCTGCAAAGTTGTCAGAGTTGACTTGATCCTTGTAAGCAAACTCAATGGACTCCTCGTTAGCGAACTCGTCTCCTGGCTCTACCCAAACAAGACAAACAAGCAAAAGGAACACAATCAACCACGTGCAAATGCTCGAACAACATGATGCAAACATGGTATGCTATGCGGGATGCGATATGTGATGCGTATGCAAGATTTGACAAGGAATGATTGAACCTGGCCTCAACTTGGAAATACAAGGGTGCCACTGGAAAGGTGAGGTGATTTCGGTTGAAATCGATATAAAGATCATCGGAATCGGATGCACCGTTTGGAAATGGCAAGCAAAACAAATATGGCACCGGTCTGCGATAAACAGCAAGTAGCCAACTAAATGCATCAAGATAATTATGCTACAGCACTCAAACATGGCAATAAAATACGTGGCAGGGATCCACTCATAATGCTTGACAGAAGATGAAAACTGAGCTACGGCCAATTCATCCATTAACAGGTTCAAACAAGCATGGCAAAAGTGCAAATGGTAAACAGGTTTCAGACTGTGAAATTAACACAAGTCTAGAATTTTAGATCAGGTAGCACAGTTTGGAGCATGAAAACTAGATGCTACAGGAACTTAACATGGCAAAGCAAGGCATGGCATGGAGCTACTCAAAGATCTTAACAAAAGTCCCTTAGTGACCTTGAGCCAAAAGGGATCAGGAAATACAATTGCAAGCATGTGAACATGGCAAAAACATAATCAGATCTCAGACTTAGAGAAAAACTAGAGCATGCAAAATCTATTAACGAGTAGGCATGTTCACGAGCTCGATGCACTCACTACAGAGCAAGGCATGACAAACTAAGCATACAACCATCAAGAATACATATCATATAAGCTATACATGGAAAGAACAACAACGTATCATGCACGGATCAACAACAACATCCTCGGCAAAATCGCTAACAAGTAGACAATCTGCCAGGAATTACGAAATAGCAAAAGTAGAGCTCGATTGACTTAAGCTAGGGTGCTCCATAGTTGCAAAAAAGGACATGATGGATAGAGCACCACAATATCAACAAATCATCCTTACTGATCACCCTCAAAATAGGCACAGATCACTACGAAACAGCATGAACATATGGCATATTGATAAAAACAGATCAAGGACTTAGAGAAATTCTAAGTCCCTGAAATCAGCATTAACGAATGCACTACTTTGCAAGCTTGTGGTAATCACCACACATATCACAAAAATACATGGATAGCACCTCTGTAAAGATGGCATGGCATATAACAAAACACATATAGAGCTCAGGAGCATATCGTGCACACATTAATCATGGCCGGGGGCTCGCCGGCGCCGGAGCTGATGGCGGAGAGCGGCGGCCGGCTCGGGCGAGGAAGGAGGAGGCGCGCGCGGGCGGCGGCGCGCGGGAGTCGGGCTGGGAGGGCCTCCCGCGGGCTCGCCGGGCCGGTGGCGCGGGGGCGGCGGCGCCTGCCACGTGGCGCGACGGGAGAGGGCGGCGGCGATGTGTCCGACCGGAATCGGACATGTCCGGCGCGGCGCGAGCAGATTTAGGGTTATGGGGGAGAGGAGACCCGGGATTTTCGGAGGGGGTTCTTTATATAGGCATAGGAGGAGCTAGGAGACCCGGGATTTTCGGAGGGGGTTCTTTATATAGCCAAATGAGGTGCGGTTTTCGGCCACGCGATCGTGATCGAACGCTCTAGATGATGGAGAGGGTTTAGGTGGGTTTTGGGCCAAATTGGAGGGGTGTTGGGCTGCAACACACACGAGGCCTTCTCGGTCCCTCGGTTAAGCGTTGGAGCATCAAACGAAGTCCAAATGGTACGAAACTTGACAGGCGGTCTACCGGTAGTAAACCAGGGCCGCTTGGCAAGTCTTGGTCCAATACGGAAATGTTTAACCCCCACACACGAAAAGAAGGTAGAAAGGACCACCGGAGGAGATAGGAGCGCCGGAATGCAAAACGGACAATGGGGAAAATGCTCGGATGCATGAGACGAACACGTATGCAAATGCAATGCACATGATGACATGATATGAGATGCATGACAACGACAACAACACACAGAGACAAAAACCCAAACCTGAGGAAATAAAATAACTTAGCGCCGGAAACGGCAAGAGTTGGAATACATATAAGGTAAATTACATCCGGGTTGTTACAACACTCCACCACTACGAAAGGATCTTGTCCCGAGATCTAGGACTGGAAGAACGCCGGGTACTCAGAACGGAGGTGATCCTCGCGTTCCCAGGTGGCTTCACGGTCGGAATGGTGTGACCACTTGACTTTGAGGAATTTGATTGACTTATTGCGAGTCTTGCGTTCAGTCTCTTCAAGAATAGCAACGGGGTGCTCACGATAAGAAAGATCTTCTTGGAGATCAATGTCTTCAAAGTTGACGGTGCGGTCAGGAGTCTTGAAGCACTTGCGGAGCTAAGAGACATGGAACACGTCGTGCACATTTGCAAAGTTTGAAGGAAGCTCGAGTTGATAGGCGAGGTCGCCTCTCTTGTTGACGATCTTGAAAGGACCCACGTATCTAGGGGCAAGCTTCCCTTTGATACCGAAGCGACGAGTACCTTTCATTGGAGAGACGCGGAGGTAAACATGGTCTCCGATCTCGAAAGCCAAATCACGGTGCTTACTATCATAGTAGTTCTTCTGGCGCGATTGCGCTGCTTTGAGGTTATCACGAATGACTTTGCACATTTCCTCTGCCTCTGTGATCAAGTTATTTCCCAGAAGTTGACGTTCACCGGTTTCTGACTAGTTAAGAGGAGTACGGCACTTCCTGCCATACAGGATTTCGAATGGGGCCTTGCCCGAACTTTCTTGAAAACTGTTGTTGTAGGAGAATTCGACGTATGGAAGACAATCTTCCCACTTCATACCGAAGGAGATCACACAAGCCCTGAGCATATCTTCAAGAATCTGATTGACACGCTCGACTTGACCGCTAGTTTGAGGATGGAAAGCTGTGCTGAAGCGGATGTTGGTGCCCATGGCCTTCTGAAAAGAATCCCAAAACTTGGAGGTAAAGATGCTGCCACGGTCTGAAGAGATCACCTGTGGAATACCGTGTAGCGAGACAATTCGAGAGGTATTAAGCTCCGCCAATTGAGCTGCAGTGATTGACTCTTTGATAGGCAGAAAGTGAGCCACTTTAGTGAGTTTGTCGATGACAACGAATATAGCATCATTGCCACGATTGGACTTTGGAAACCCAGTCATGAAGTCCATCTCAATGTGGTCAAACTTCCATTCTGGAATGGCAAGAGGTTGGAGGAGACCAGCTGGCCATTGGTGTTCTGCCTTCACTCTTCTGCAGACATCACTCTCATTCACGAACTGCGCAATCTCACGCTTCATTCGAGTCCACCAATAAGCCTGCTTGAGGTCCTGATACATCTTCGTACTCCCAGGGTGGATGGAGAGGAGTGAATTGTGAGCCTCATTCATGATAACTTTACGGAGGTCACCTTTGGGCACAACAATACGATCCTCGAAGAAGAGAGTATCCTTGTCATCAAGGCGGTAGCACTTGTACTTGGGTTGACTCTTGGCAATCCCAATCTTCACCTTCTTCACCATAGCATCAAGAAGTTGAGCCTCGCGAATCTGATCTTCCAAAGTAGGAGAGACTTGAAGGTTGGCGAGGAAACCTTGAGGAACAACTTGTAGATTGAGTTTGCGGAAAGCTTCACAAAGCTCGGGTTGGTAAGGCTTGAGAATCAGAATGTTGCAGTAGGCCTTCCTGCTCAAAGCGTCAGCAATCACATTGGCCTAGCCTGGAGTATACTCGATACTCGGATTATACTCTTGAATCATTTCGACCCAACGAGTCTCCCTGAGGTTGAGATTAGGCTGAGTGAAGATGTACTTGAGACTCTTGTGGTCAGTGAAGATGTCCACTTTTCTCCCCAATAAGAGATGTCTCCAAGTCAAAAGAGCTTGCACAACTGCCGCCAACTCGAGGTCATGAGTGGGGTAGTTCTTCTCGTTGGGCTTCAACTGGCGAGAGGTATAAGCCACAACTTTCTTCTCTTGCATCAAAACTGCACCAAGACCATGAAGAGAGGCATCGCAGAAGACCTCGAACGGTTTGGATTCATCAGGAGGAGTCAGAACTGGAGTAGTGACCAATTTCTCTTTCAAAGTGTTGAAAGCGATGTCACATTCTGGAGACCAAACGTACTTGACGTGCTTCTGGAGAAGATTTGAAAGAGGCTTCGCGATCTTTGAAAAGTTCTCAACGAACCTTTGACAGTAGCTTGCGAGACAGAGGAAGCTGCGGAGTTGCTTCACGTTCTGAGGTGGTTCCCAATTCACAATTGCAGACACCTTCTTAGGATTCACCGCAATGCCCTTGGCAGAGATGATATGCCCAAGATAAAGAACCTCATCGAGCCAAAACTCGCACTTTGAGAACTTGGCGTAGAACTGATGTTCCCTGAGCTTATGGAGCACCGATCTTCCTTGTTCTTCGAAAAGACCAGAATGTCGTCGAGATAGACCAAAACGAAGTCATTTGTGTAGGCGTTGAAGATGAAGTTCATCATGCGAGAGAAAGTCGGAGGAGCGTTGACGAGGCCAAAAGACATGACAGTGTATTCATATGAACCATAGCTTGTTCTGAAAGCCGTCTTGGGAATATCTTGCTCACGGATTCGAATCTGGTGATAACCCATACGGAGATCAAGCTTGGAGAATACTTGGGCACCTTTGAGTTTCAAACAGCTCGTTGATGTTGGGAACTGGCTACTTGTTCTTGATAGCCTTCTTGTTCAATGGACGGTAGTCAACACAAAGTCAGTCTGTTCCATCCTTCTTCTTCACAAAAAGTACTCCACAACCCCATAGAGAAGAACTAGGTCGGATAAGACCCATTCGCTCTTGAATATCGAGTTGCTTCTTCAGCTCCTTCAACTCTTCAGGTCCGAGCTTGTAAGGACGCTTGCAAACCGGTTCCGTGTCAGGCTCAAGATCGATGACGAATTCAACTGGCCGGTGCAGAGGCATTCTTGGAAGCTCTTCTGGAAAGACGTCTTGATATTCGCAAACGACTGGAATTTGCGAGATGGCATCCAGTTCACCCTTCTCATTGAGAGAAAACAGACGGATTGTATCATCACGAGCGGCAAGGACAATTACATCCTCAGATGAATGAGTCAATTGAATCTGCCTGGCTGCACAATCAAGATGCGCCTTGTGCTTAGAAAGCCAATCCATTCCAAGAATAAGATCAATATCCGAGTTACCAAGAACCACCGGAGAAGAAAGAAACTTGTAGTCGCCCAATGTGATAGAGACATCCAGAACGCAATTGTTAGAAGTCATTTGCTTGCCCGGAGACACAATATTCAACGAGAAAGGAATCCTTTCGGTCACAAAATCATGCTTGGCAACAAATGGTGTTGAAATAAAAGAAAGCGATGCACCAGTGTCAAAAAGAACTTTTGTAGGAACATCGTTAACAGGAAGGTTACCCATGATGACATCTGGCGAGTCCTCTGCCTGAGCTGCATTTAGCAAGTTGACCTTGGCGTGCTTGGGGTTATGCTTGAAAACAGCTGTACTTGCCGATCTCACAGGAGGAGGAGGAGGGAGGCGCCTCTGATTGAAGAATTTGTTGGCATAGTGACCCTTCTGTTGGCACTTGTTGCACGTGACCTCTGAAAGAGGACGGTGATACAGAGCACTCGATCTTGGAGCTTGAGACAAAGTCTTGTTCTAAAAGCCAGGGTTGGGTGGGTGGGAAGATCCACTGCCACCTTTGCTCTTCTGTTGATAAGGCTGACGGAACGGAGGAGGAGGAAGCCAATACTTCTGCTGCTTAGCCACTTGAGTTGAGGAAGAAGGAGTAGCATCTCTGACTCGCTTCTTGGAAGCATTGCACTTCAGTTGAGCAGCCTCTTGCTTCAATGCCATGTTGTAAAACTCATCGTACCTCAGGGGCTCAAAGAGAACAAGAGCTAGCTGAATTTCTTCTCTGAGACCACCCCTGAACTGGTATATCATGCTCTTCTCACCAGGGACGTCCTGCTTAGCAAAGCGGGCGAGCTTCTGAAACATCTTGTTGTAGTCATAGACAAACATAGAGCCTTGCTTCAGGTTGCGGAATTCCTCACGCTTGCTTTCAACCACTCTCTGAGGAATATAATGAGCTTTGAAGTCTTGACGAAATTCATCCCAGGTAATCACACGGCCTCCTCTGGAATCTTTGTACTGCTGAAACCATTCTACAGCTTGGTCTTTGAGTTGGAAGTAAGCGAACTTGACAAAGTCCTCAGGCCTGACGTTACTGCACTCGAAATGCTTGCATAGGTCTACAAGCCACTCGTCAGCGTCAGTTGCCTCAACGCAATTGCTGAAGGTCTTTGGCTGGTTAGCAAGAAACTGGTTGAGTGCAGCAAAGTGATTCTGATTGTTGCCCTGGTTGCCTTGGTTGCCTTGGTTTGCTTGGTTGCGCTCTTGAAGAATTTGCATGATAAACTGCGTGTTTGCATTGGTAGCGGCCATCACAGCTTGCCATGCCTCCGGAGGTGGAGGTGGTGGTGGCGGATCAGGATTCGGAGCCATGCGCGTTGGAGGAGCCATCCCAAATCTAGCAAATCCTACATCCAGTTGTATCCATCCTTCAACACATAACCGAGAAAAACTTCGGAAATCGTCTACCTCAACCTTCAAAAAGCATCTATTATACAAGTTATGGGAATACTCCCGAACTCCCGCCCCAGTACTGGGTGGCGTCGAGGTTATCTCACCAACAACTGCATAAAAGAGATTTTCGATGTCGGCAAACTAAACTCAGGTATTCCAGAACTGCAACGATAAAATTGTGGCGACAACACCTCGGAGCTCAACTCCCCGGGACACTGCCGCAACCCCTAAATGACATGAGGCACCAATAACAATGTTCTCGTCACAAATCGATCAGAACGATTCCAAGATACCCGCGTGATCCTAAATTTTTTTTAGTGAAATTTGAGAAGAGAAGAGACAAAACTCTACGTCAAGATGCCTTACCAGAGCGATGAAGGGACTGGGGAGTAAAAAGAATTCATAAACTCTCCGATATATAATTCCTAAATGACTCAAAACATTTTTCTAGACTCAACTCGTCAGCTAATTCGATCAAGCAGTGGGGGCTCCTAAGGTCGGGGAAGGCTCTGATTACCAACTTGTAACGCCCTCAATGCGGCTATATCTCCTACGTGTCGAAGCATGACTTAGAGGCATAACCGCATTGAAAGCAATGTCGCAAAAAAGGTAATCTTCACAACAACCCATGTAAATAGATAATAAGGGAAAAGGTACATAGTTGGCTTACACTCGCCACGTCACACAAAATACATAAATAACATTACAATCATCCAATACACTCATGGTCCGACTACGTACCAAAATAAAAGATCAACCCCAACATGCGACACGGGCCCGATCGCCCCAACTGGGCACCACAACTGATCATCAGGGAAAGACACATAGTAACAGCGTGAGTCTTCGTCGAACTCCCACTTGAGCTCAAGTGCATCATCTGGAACGGAGTCATCGGGCCCTGCATCTGGTTTGGAAGTAATCTGTGAGTCACGGGGACTCAGCATTCTCGCACCCTCACGATCAAGACTATTTAAGCTTATAGGTAAGGCAAGGTAATATGTGGAGCTGCAGCAAGCGACTAGCATATATGGTGGCTAACCTGTTCGCAAAAGAGAGCGATAAGAGAAGGCAAAGCACGAACGAATAACTATAGAACAACCTACGGCAATCATTACTCCAACACCGTGTTCACTTCCCGGACTACGCCGAGAAGAGACCATCACGGTGACACATGCAGTTGATTCATTTTAATTAAGCTAAGGTTCAAGTTATCTACAACCGGACATTAACAAATTCCCATCTGCCCATAACCACGGGCACGGTTTTCGAAAGTTCAAATCCCTGCAGGGGAGTCCCAACTTAGCCCATCACAAGCTCTCACGGTCAACAAAGGATAAACCTTCTCCTGAGACATTCCGATCAGACTCGGCATCCCGGTTCTACAAGACAACCTCAACAAAGATAAAACAAGTCCAGCAACACCGCCCGAATGTGCCAACAAATCCCGATAGGAGCTGCACATATCTCGTTCTCAGGGCACACTCAGATGAACACTACGTACAACTAAAACCAACCCTCAAGTTTCCCCGAGGTGGCGCTGCAAGTGGCTCTGTTTGGACCAACACTCAGAGGAGCACTGGCCCGGGGGGGTTTAAATAAAGATGACCCTTGGGCTCCGGAAACCCAAGGGAAAAAGAGGCTAGGTGGCAAATGGTAAAACCAAGGTTGGGCATTGTTGGAGGAGTTTTATTCAAGGCGAACTGTCAAGGGATTCCCATTATCACCCAACCGCGTAAGGAACGCAAAATCCGGGAACATAAAACCGATATGACAAAAACTAGGGTGGCAAGAGTGGAACAAAACACTAGGCAAAAGGCCGAGCCTTCCACCCTTTACCAAGTATATATAGATGCATTAAGATAACAAGATAATATAATGATATGCCAACAAAAAACAATGTTCCAACAAGGAACGGTCTCCAATCTTCACCTGGAACTAGCAACGCTATAAGAGGGGATGAGCAAAGCGGTAACATAGCCAATAAACGGTTTGCTAGGACATGGTGGGTTAGAGGTTTGACATGGCAATTTGGGAGGCATGATAAGCAAGTGGTAGGCATCGTAGCATAGGCATAGCAAAAGAGCGAGCATCTAGCAAGCAAAGATAGAAGTGATTTTGAGGGTATGATCATCTTGCCTGCAAAGTTGTCAGAGTTGACTTGATCCTCGTAAGCAAACTCAACGGGGTCCTGATTAGCGAACTCGTCTCCTGGCTCTACCCAAACAATACAAACAAGCTAAAGGAACACAATCAACCACGTGCAAATTCTTGAACAACATGATGCAAACATGGTATGCTATGCGGGATGCGATATGTGATGCACATGCAAGATTTGACAAGGAATGATTGAACCTGGCCTCAACTTTGAAATCCAAGAGTGCCACTGGAAAGGTGAGGTGATTTCGGTTGAAATCGATATAAAGATCACCGGAATCGGATGCACGGTTTGGAAATGGCAAGCAAAACAAATATGGCACCGGTTTGCGATAAACAACAAGTAGCCAACTAAATGCATCAACATAATTATGCTACAGCACTCAAACATGGCAACAAAATACGTGGCAGGGATCCACTCATAATGCTTGACAAAAGATGAACACTGAGCTACGGCCAATTCATCCATTAATAGGTTCAAACAAGCATGGCAAAAGTGCAAATGGTAAACATGTTTCAGACTTCGTGAAATTAACACAAGTCTAGAATTTCAGATCAGGTAGCACACTTTGGAGCATGAAAACTAGATGCTACAGGAACTTAACATCGCAAAGCAAGGCACGGAATGGAGCTACTCAAAGAGCTTAACAAAAGTCCCTTAGTGACCTTGAGCTAAAAGGGATCAGAAAATACAATTGCAAGCATGTGAACATGGCAAAAACATAATCATATCTCAGACTTAAGAGAAAAACTGGAGCATGCAAATCTATTAACGAGTAGGCATGTTCACGAGCTCGATGCACTCACTACAGAGCAAGGCATGACAAACTAAGCATACACCCATCAAGAATACATATCATATAAGATAGACATGGCAAGAACAATAACGTAGCATGCACGGGTCAACAACAACATCCTCGGCAAAATCGCATTGAATCAAGCTAGAATCTGCCAGGCAAGAACAATAACGTAGACAATCTGCCAGGCATTACGAAATAGAAAAAGTAGAGCTCGATTGACTCAAGCTAGGTTGCTCCATAATTGCAAAAAAGGACATGGATGGATAGAGCACCACAATATCAACAAATCATCCTTACTGATCATCCTCAAAAGAGGCACGGATCACTAGGAAACAACATGAACATATGGCATATTGATAAAAACAGATCAAGGACTTAGAGAAATTCTAAGTCCCTGAAATCAGCATTAACGAATGCACTACTTTGCAAGCTTGTGCTAGTCACCACACATATCAAAAAAATACATGGATAGCACCTCTGTAAATATGGCATGGCATATAACAAAACACATGTAGAGCTCAGGAGCATATCATGCACACATTAATCACGGCAAAAATGACAAATAGCTATTTGGTGTGGCAGATCTGACAATTAACTCAAATAGCTCTCTTCCAACAGCATTTCGGGCATCAAGATGAGTTCAAATGAAAATGATGCAATGAGATGAAATGATGTACTCTCTGAGGCGAACATTTTGATATGCTACACGCCCAAAACAGAGCTACGGATGCGGAGTTATAGCATGATGAAAAACACAAAAAATCTAGGGTTTCAGGGGATAAAAAGTCAACCGGAACTAGATCTGAGAACACTGTAGCACGGACACCGAGGTCGCCAGAAATGTCGACGGGGCCGCCGGAGTTCGTCGGGGAAGGAGGCCGGGGCGCCGGATCCGGCCGGCTCCTGCCCGGATCTGGCCGGAGGAGTGGCCGACGACGGGGGGGAGCGGCGTGGCGGTGGGGCGGCGCGGCGTGCCGGCATGCGGCGGCGGCGGGGCGCGTCGGCCGGGGGCTCGCCGGCGCCGGAGCTGATGGCGGAGAGCGGCGGCCAGCTCGGGCAAGGAAGGAGGAGGCGCGCGCGGGCGGCGACGCGCGGGAGCCGGGCCGGGAGGGCCTCCCGCGGACTCGCCGGGCCGGTGGCGCGGGGGCGGCGGCTCCTGCCACGTGGCGCGATGGGAGAGGGCGGCGACGATGTGTCCGGCCAGAATCAGACGTGTCTGGCGCGGCGCGAGCAGAATTAGGGTTAGGGGGGAGAGGAGACCCGGGATTTTCGGGAGGGGGTTCTTTATATAGGCATAGGAGGAGCTAGGAGAGTCAAAATGAGGTGCGGTTTTCGGCCACGCGATCGTGATCGAACGCTCTAGATGATGGAGAGGGTTTAGGTGGGTTTTGGGCCAAATTGGAGGGGTGTTGGGCTGCAACACACACGAGGCCTTCTCGGTCCCTCGGTTAACCGTTGGAGCATCAAACGAAGTCCAAATGGTACGAAACTTGACAGGCGGTCTACCGGTAGTAAACCAAGGCCGCTTGGCAAGTCTCGGTCCAATCCGGAAATGTTTAACCCCCACACACGAAAAGAAGGTAGAAAGGACCACCGGAGGAGATAGGAGCGCCGGAATGCAAAACGGACAACGGGGAAAATGCTCAGATGCATGAGACGAACACGTATGCAAATGCAATGCACATGATGATTTGATATGAGATGCATGACAACAACAACAACACACGGAGACAAAAACCCGAACCCGAGGAAATAAAATAACTTAGCGCCAGAAACGGCAAGAGTTGGAATACATATAAGGTAAATTACATCCGGGGTGTTATAATCAGCCACATCAGCAAGACAAAACAAGAGATGACAAGGTGCAAACTTAGGCTGCTTCACCACACATTGGATTATATATCCACAAAAACAAGCATACATATAGGGAGTATTGAGTAATGTGCATGGTATGAATAAGGAATTTGGTTTTACAAGTAAAACTTGGAACTTATGGTTGTTGCGAACATGCATTTTGATAGAAACATCAAACTAAACAGCAGTAAACGATAGGGAGTATGAGCAAATTAAAGAGCAGTTGAGGATAAAGGCTTTAGAAGGACTGACTTACATTAACAGTTAACACTGGCTTTATAATGCCCTTCTCCATGTCAAGGGAAGGATAACTCAAGAATTTCAGCACCGAATCTTCTTCATAAGCATTGCTTGTACTCTACATTTTGTAGAGAGTAATTATAGATATGATAATACTGGAAGGGATAGAGGATAATGAAGATAAGATGCAGATTGGTGCTACATAATCAACTACCAATCCCTGGAAATACAAGCGTTACAGGACAAAATGTACTGACAAGAGCAATGGGCTAGACTTCTGCACTGGCATTGTCTGTGTATTCAACTTTTTTGGTAAGATTAAATATAGATCTGATATTTTTTAGTAAATGGTGGGCGAGGGAGATAAGATGCTGAATGCTACACAATGAACCAATCCATCTTCCCATAATACAAGAGCGTTTTGAACACTGGTGTACTGTACAAAACATTCTTATATTATGGGACGGAGGGAGTAGCTATTAATGTAAGTACAGTGATAGACGACATTCAGTCCTTACAAGAGGACTGCAGAGGTAAACCTCTTCAAAAGCATTGGGTTGATTCTAAATTTATGTAAGATTCCATACAGATCTTATAATGTCCACCAAATGGACGATAACGAGGCTAACATGTGCAGTGATGCTACATAATCAAACAGATATGAAAGTAAGTATGGTCATACAGGGCAAGAGGTACTCACAAGAGCAATGAAGTGTGCAGTATAGTTGCGAGATTCTGTGGTCCCTTGAGAATGAATGTTCTTCTGCTAACATTCGTACAAGTGAGATGTTAAGGCAAATGCAGAAATGTAGTTCGAATTGTGATGTGACATCATAGACAGTACCTTATGCTGCAGATAAGACCAATGTGTAACAAGATTATTCTAGTCACTATCTGATAAATGTAGCACCGGAGACTTTACAGAAATTTTGTTTAGATGCTTGCCATCGACGTGCACTTGCCTCAGGTAGGAACGATACTTCATCAACGAGTGCTTGAAAAGTGCAACCAACCCTTGCTCGTCTTGACAATCCAGTTTGGTCCTCGCCTATTTAAAAGAATGAAATCTTGTGTCTTCTGTCAGTAGAAACATATGCAATAATTACCATGAATAACATTAGTACATTACTTACGCATAAGTTGCAGACGAAGACTGGAAATTGTTTTGTGTCTGCGGTATAATCTTTCCATGAAGGAAAGATGCGCACAAAGTTCCTCACAACAATATAAGCTTCATCTTCTAAACTAGGAACAAATGGAACAGGGGTCCTATTTTCTGCAATTGGGGCTCTCTCTGGTTCGAAAAGGGATTTGGCAACTGGATTTGGTGTACTCTTTGCTAGAATGGGGGTTTTGCGTCGTAGAGCTGGTGCTATGTCAACTGGCATCATCATACTGTTTGCTGCAGTTGGGGTCTGCTGAGTTGGGGCATCAAAATGACCAGTGTAGTAGGGCTAGAGTCTGCTAGAGTTGGGGTGTTTTGTGGGTTAGGTGATATTGCAACTACACCTAATGGGCAATTTGATTTATCAGGTGTCACTACCTTTTCCAAATACTTTGCTCATGCTCCTCCGTGATTAGCAATCGCCCTCTTCCTTTTGAACGTTTGATACACAAGAACAACATTTGAATGGATAAATATGGTATGATGACAGATGGAATATGTACTGAAAATGGATAGGCAGGGCGTATTCACATGCACGATGTGTAAACTAAGCTAATGGCAGTGCGACAAAGTAGAAACAATGCAAAGCATCAGTTGCAAGATATGTGCGACCAATATAACCTTGGAAAGTTAGATCAAGCACCTTGATGGGTGAATAAGATAGGGCATCTGCCTCTGACTCCTCCACTAGGGAGCTACATTGACTTAGGTCTCCCTCTAGCTCAGAATCACTGTTAGGATCATATTCTGAGCATGAATCTGTAGGTGGAGAGCATTAGGATTGCATTGCATCCAGACTTGATTTCAGTCCCTTAATGCCAAGTTTGACAGCCATGGCATTGTTCTGCTTTATTCTTTTCATGCGCGCAAGCTCATAATCATTATGAAGCTGTTCAGAATCTGAGATTCACGCAAACATAAAAAGTAGTCATATTGTCTATGGAATGAATTGCAGATTCAACTCGAAGAGTGTCTCCCTATAAACCCCTGCATATGCAAAGTTCACCCCCAACCGTGCTGACCAGACCACACATAGAAATACAAACCTCTTCTGTCTCTATAACAGGCAGACAGCCATTTCAAAACTGAAGTAGGAACATTAGAATGATATCAAATTCGTATTTGAACAAATGAACTATGGAATTATCAGTGGCATAATGTTTAGCTTCAAGGGTGGAGTGCTGGTAGTGCTACACAAAGCAAATAGGCAGATTGTATTCCATGTAAAAGATCGCAGTCTATGTAAAAGCTGGAAATGACACTTTCTTTCTATACAATGCAGTGCTCGTTGCCCACACATGATGGAAGAGATCACACAGAGAAATACTATTCACTCATGTCTACGGTTCCAGTATTTTGAAACAGGGTGGTCCACCCTAAAAGAATATTGACAACAAATATGACAAGGCAAGCATAGATGTAGTGAATCAATCATTTACTTGTGAGCTTACTAGGACAGGTATGCAGAATTGTAACTGCAGTAAGAGACCGTCCAAAATCTGAATCAAGAAGTTTGTCTAGCACTTATTGTTTGCAACTAATCAACGTGAACAATTGGATATCATATCGAATGAGTAAGAAAGACAAGTAAAATTTTCAACAAACCTGGCCTACAGTAGTAATCTAGGTCAATGTCACTACGACCAACAATTCAAAATGACTAGTGTCTGTTCCTAGGGCTGGAATTTTGAAACCATGTGAACTTTATAGGTACTAAAGATTACTAAAATACATCTGAACCATTAAGTTTAGGTAGCACTCAGCACACAACAAACCCTAATGACAGTCCTGCCTAATGAGTAATGAATCAATTAGAAAATGGGTGATGAGGAGTGGCTGCTGAGTGTTGAGGATGTATCTCAGGATAAATCGGGTTGGCTTAGTGGGTGCTGCACGCCTGAGCCCTGAACGGACTGGGAAGGTAGGCACGCCGGCGCGCCTGGGCAGCGGTGACGCTGTTGGGCAAGCGGCTCCTGACCTCCTATTAGTCCGGCGTCTCCTCCTAGAGTCATGCCGTCCGGGGACGGCAAGTCGCCGGTGAGGCAGGCGGCTGGGGGCGAGTAGAGATCAGAAGCACGCAACAGAACAAAGGGGAATTAGGGCCTGGGCCGACCCAAAATCCCAGGGTGGGCCGCGGCCCACCGTGGGCACCCTGTAGAGATACACACCCAAGCGATGAACATGCATTTCCGAAACTAAATTAGGAACATTTAGCTAACCAATTAAACGACTCTGTTTTAATAATATCAGATTTGTATTTGAACAACTAAGCTTGTTTAGCTTGATGGGTGGAGCAGTGCTATTATGACACGTATAGTGATCATAAAAGGGGGAAACCCTAAGCATTTTTTTTGAGCAAAAGAGGGTTTGCCCTCCGATTTATATTAAAGAAACTACCACGGAACCAACATGATCAATTAAACCCTAAGCATGATCAATTAAACCCTATTATGACCGTGCCATGGCAGATTTCATGCTGCAAACCGGGGAAATGCTATTTAGCATCCATTGTTTGCTTCGGACTAAGAACTAAATTCTAAGAGTTGAAAAAAGTACAATAACCAAGTTACGATCTATTTTCTGGTTGAGATCACAAAGTTGTGGAGATATGAAGTACCACCTCTCTTGCGGCACTGTGTAGGCATCGGGAGTGCAATGGTTGTCGATGGCGTTGAAGCAGATCTGCGATGATAGGCGGGTGCATCGGGGGATAAGTCCCGTTGTGGTGGAAGAGAAGGTCATGTGAGCGGCCCTGACAAAGAGGACGACGACATCGATGAAGCGAGAGGACGCGATGCAAGGCTCTTGGTCCGTCGCCGTGGATGAGAAACGTCCATCTCTAGCAGTGGACGACGCGGTCTTGGTAGGAGCCCCGGCATGGTGGAGGACGACGGCGATGGATGGGATGGAGGACGGCGGCGATGGATGGGGTGGCGGACGGAGGAGGCTGGTGTGGGAATGGTATTCTAGTGCGAACGGTGTATGAATGGGAAAATGGAGGGAGAGGTACGAGGAACCTTGTTTTTGGGATGCGTCTGTCTAAAATATGGGAATGTTATGAACTTAGCCCCCGTTTAAAATTTGGACGTCTCATCGGTTGGGGATAGGACGGTAATCTCGCATCTCGCAAATATTTTCCCAGAGCAATTTCGGCAAGGAGAGGGTGTTTTGGTGCCCATGGTTGGCGCCCATGATGTATGAACGGGGATGACAGGTAGGGTGGTTGTGTCATGTCTGAGTGAAGTTACAAACATGCCCCTATTGAAAATATTTGCCTACATCGATTTCGGCCGAGTCGAGTTTATTTTGCCACCCACCGTGTATGAATGGGAAATGGAGGGAGAAACAGAGGTCTTTCGGACGAGCTTGAATCAAATGTGTTTTGCCGCCCATGTTTGGCGCCCACCGTGTCAGAATGGGCTCAGAGGTAGTCGTGTCACGTCTAATTGAAGTTACTAACCTACCCTTATTGAGAGCAGTAGAAATCGGTCTGATGGATTGTCTATATAAGGGGTAGACAATAATTTCCATCTCCCAAACACTTGGCTTCGGGCAACAGACGTGGGAGTGTACATTTCGCCGCTTCTTATGAAGTTTGGGACAATAAGCATCCACATTTACCCTGGCAACTAAATTCAAATCCATTTTGTATTCCTATACGAATCTTTATAAATCATTCTATGTGTTTTTATATATCTTCAAAAGCACGACAAAGATGTATTCCACTGTCATATATGAATATGATTTACAAATGCCGATACTCGAGGTCAGAAGCTAGAATCCAGTTTAAGGTGAATCCGAATATTTGGAACACTTTATGTCCAACTCAAATGTCACATGCAGAATAATGTGTACTCCCATTTAGATATGTACACAAGCGATGTATCAAGATTCACATACCGAGTCAATCAACCAATAATGTACAAAACTAACAAACATATAAACACTTATAGAGTATATGGATCAACAATATCAACTAACATACATAAGCCAGGCCGCTATACTTTTTTTGCTAGAAGAGCATCCTTTTTTTAGCGAAGCTAGTACAACATCTTGGCCCTTTCCGATGCGTGCCACTTATGGTCTATCTATACTACTATTATTGCTGAATGTACATTCAGCCCGATTGGCATATTTGTAGGTCTGGCACGTCAATCAAAATGAAATGTCTCCGAGTCTTATCAATTAATACAGACTTTTGCTCAAATAAAATTACAAACCAAAAAAATAATTATTAGATGATCTCTAAAACAAATGGTTTGATCGATTACATGAACAAACAACACAAATGTTATTCAACGATGGAAAGAACATTTCACCTATGATTTACCAAGTGGGAATTTAATTTCCTTTTTTCCTTCAGGACCTTAAGAATGCGGTCAGTCTCAACTTGCTTTGTTTTGAAATCCACCAAATATTTAATGGTTGTCTTGAGTACTGCTTGTGATTGTGGTGTTTGCTTCCTCAACATGTCAACTTCATCTCTAAGTGCAGAAGAATAATCTCTTTCTACCACTAGTTTAGCCTCTAGAGCATGAGTAGTGGGCAATTCATGATGCACGATTGGGCCAGTGCCAGTGCTGTGGGATGATACAACGTCCATGGGGACCTCGCTCTTTGATCTTGGGCTAACCTGTTTTGCCATTAAAGTTCCGACTGGATTCTGAAAAGTTGAAGTTAGCAAAACATCTAAACTGGGAGTTATAACAGCAAACCAGTTAAACAAACAAGGAAATAAAGAGTTTATATTGGATGCTGAAAAGTAGTTATTAACATCATTGTAATTGGTTGTTGCAGCAGCAAAGCAGTTAAACAAACAAGTTTTGCAAAAGGTACCTGTTGTGGCATTGGAGTTTCTCTTGGATCCTGAAAAGTTGAGTAGCCACTAACGTGATTAGAGCAACCGGTTGCAGCAACAAAGCAGTTAAACAAACAAGTTTTGCAAAAGGAACCTGTTGTGGCATTGGAGTTCCTCTTGGATCCTCAAAAGTTGAGTAGTCAGTAACTTGATTAGAGCAACAAGTTACATCAGCAAACCTGTTACACAAATACATTTTTGAAAATGTACCTGCTGTGCAATTGGACTTCCAATTGGATCCTGAAAACTTGAAGTTGGTAAGATGATTACAACAACAAGTTACAACAGCAAACCAGGTAAACAAGGAAGTTTCTAAAAACATACCTGTTGTGCCAACGGAGTTTCAGTTGGATTCTGCAAACTTGAATGTTAGTAATCAATAAATAAAGTTTTGCAAGAGCCATAAGAAACTAACATCAAACTAGTAAAACTAACCAGTTTTGGCAACGCATTTAATTTCACATGAACTAGTAAAACTAACAAGTTCTTGGCAACGTATTAAAGTAACAAGTCGGTACCATTTCCTAGCAACACAGACATCTGTTAAATTTCTTTGATGTAAGCAAAATGATTCCAAAACATATATAAGTTAAAAAGACGGTGTCCCTCATATAAACCTGACAGTTGTCTATCTATGCACATGCAAACATTACTAGTGCTACAAGTGATAACAGCAAACCATTTAAACAAACAGGGTATCAGAACGTAAATTACACGCAAATTCTGCTGCACCCTAGAAGTACATATGACCAACTATCTACGTGCTTAAGTAGCTATTTAAGTTCAAGCAAACAGGTAATTCTTAACAGTAAGTATCAAACACATAGATAGGCACAGTCTATAATAGGATTAATAGGCTATGGCATTATGTAATCAGTAGCAAACTAAATTAACCCAAGCAACGTAATTGAACAATTTTGCAATAAGCGGCTAACTAAAATTCTGAGAAGCAGGTAACTGACCTTACGCTAGCTCTTTGTACAGGCACACTGTAACTTCTTTTTCGCTTACAAGGTTCTACGAAGGAGTCCATGGCATCAATTGCTTGGGTATGCAGTCCCAATACTTCTTTCTTTCCACACTGCATTGGTAAGTCGAATGGTTAATCTGGTAAGATGGTGTGTCCTTGATATGTTATATGAGGACGTGTAGTCAGACTAGTTGTAGCCACACACATCACACTGTCTTTTACTATATATTTCATGCGATTACATTTGGCATACCGAGATCAAAGCAATCTACAATAGGATGAAAGACTGGCATCCTTCACATTATTGGTGAACTCAGTTCATAGAAACAAGCAATTCAACCATTCTGTTGGTAAAATCAAAAGTGCCATTGGAATATTTTTCACTACCCCAATCATACTTGCAAAAAGGGGCGACGCCACCGTAGGGGCTGGTATAGGCGGCCGCCTCGGGTGGCTGGAAAGTGTGCACCTAGTTTGAGTCATCTAGGTTGGCCCAGGCTAGTTATGTTCGTCCCAACGCACGAGCAGGCAATGTAAAAAATGTGGTAGCTCCGGTGCGGTGGGGAAGCGTGACCGTCGTCTTCATCGTCGTCGTCCGGCACAGAGGTGGGGAAAGAGATAAGATGAGGAGCGATTCGAACTTTGCTTGGGTTGGCGGCGAATTAGGGATTTGAGCAATCTGGGCACGGAAGGGGACGTCGGAGAAGGGAGATTTTGCAGGGCTGGAATTGGGGCCGCCAGATATTTCAATCCAAAACGTGGAAGCGCAAACTTATTTTGTTTTTTTTTTTTTTTTTTGGGGGGGGGGGGGGGGGGGGGGTGGGTGGCTAGGTGCCAAGAGTCCGTACGACACATGCGACCACCACGACACGACCCTGGTCTGCCTGGTGCGCCTACATTTGAGAATGCAAACGAATCTTCTTTCATTTGCAAACGAATCTATATGTATTACCATGCCTGCGTTTTCCTTGCAAATAATTAGTCATTCGAAACGAGATACTATAAATTAATTAATGAGGAGTTATTTGAAAAAAAATCAAAACGGTATACACACTAACATGGATTAGAGTGCATAATTAGTTATTTGAATTAGAGTGTGTGTCACATAGCAGTCTCCAATTCTAACATGGATTTCACATTTCACGGTATCCACGCTATTTTTTTAATACAAATTCATATGTATATGATCAACATCATGGTAGTGAGAAAACTTTCGATGGATTCAAACATATGACCTACAAAATAGCACAACAATCAAGTCAATGTCAACTTTTCCAAACCTAATATGGCACGAATTCGAAATAATTACCCATATGCATGGTTCTCAGTTCAAATCTTACAATGTACAAGGAATTGAAACATCGATATTAAGTCTCGTACTATCTACATTCAAATGTTGTTTTTAGCCCCCCCGCCTCGGCACACACGCTACATACTTCCTGTATCGGTCAATCTTCCTCTCCTAACCACCTTAGGAAGCTATCGGTATCCGACAAACGTTCATTCTTTCTCTCCATGTTTCGATCTCTAACTCTCTCAACTACACAACCCCCTTTTTTCCACCCTGTTACCAAATGTATTTACCTCACACACCTGCCATTGCACCCATGCCGAGATCTCCCTCCCTCTCTCTCTCTCTCTCCCTCTCTCTCCCTCCCACCCTCTCTCGCTAGATACATGCATTGACTATCTAGCCCCCCAACCTCTTGGGCGCACGCACGCATGTTGTCTATCTAGGTCACTACCTCGAGACTGTCTCACTCTTTCTTCCACACGGCGGGCCACACTCGCTCAATCTTGCTCTCTTTATCTTAGTCTCGATTAACCTTGTTTTCTTTCACACATAAATGATATATCTCCTTGTTCGAGCCTCGATCGACACACTCTATACTCTCTCATGCATATTGTCTATCTAGGTCAGTCCATCCAAGTCACCCCCACTCTTTCGATCTCATGGCGGGCTATGCTCGCTCAATCTCTCTCTCTCTCCCTATCTCGCTCGCTCTCCCCCCTCTCTCTCTCTTTGTATGTCTCGATTAACCTCGCTCTTTCTCGGACACAAACGATATATCTCCATGTTTGAGCCCACATCGACATATTCATATTGTATACTCTCTCATGCACATTGTCTATCTAGGTCACTCTCTCCAACCCGTCTCACTCTTTCGATCGCACGGCGACCCACACTTGCTCAATCTCTCTCCCTTTATACATGTAATCGATTGACCTTGCTTCCTCCAACGCACAAAATATATTACATGTATGTGGCTGGATCATCTCTCAAGCTCTATCTTACAGCACTCACCCTTCCCAAAAGCTCAATCCGATAATATCTCTCTAGAGCACATATGTCTTTTCAATGAATGTCGGACCACACTCACTTTGTCTCTCTGTCTATATGTCTCTCGATTGACCTTGCTTTCTCACGCCGTATCTTCCACACATTGAAGCTACCTCTCCATCCCCCGTAAAGCCGGAGCTATTTACATTGCGAGGGGGACTCCAACCTTGGATTAATTTGTGTAGGCATTTATTCCGGTGGGTTTAGATTATATTTTCGTAGCATTCGACCCACAACTACTCTGAACACCGTTGCAACCCCCGCACCCCCAATTGATTTCCCTCTGGCTCGGTCATCGCTCTCTCGCACGTCCTTTCTCGCCTTCAATGTCGCACCATGGTATTATTGCAAAAAACTCGGTTGTTCTCTTTAATTATTACAAATAAGCTACAAAACTACACACCGATAGTCCACCTGGAATGGAACACATTTCAACCCACAAATTAAAGTGCTACAAACTACACACCGAGGGGCCCACCTGTCATGAAACAAATTTGGACGCATATACAAATTAAAAAATAAAGGACGAGGATCGAACATGCGACCAGGGCCTTCAAGCCGCACGTCAATAAGCAACATACGTAGAACAACAATGTTTGTTGTACCCCCCCCTTTGTTCATATAATGTTTTTATATTACCACATCCTATTTAATGGATAACATGTAATATTATTTTTAGTACATTAGTGGGACCGGCTTGTTAGCACGTAGTACTATTCGCCTTCACTTACTGGTGGGTTCCATGTGTGCTCTCTCTCCTCCCCTTCTGCGTTTAGACGCACGGGCAAACACAAAGAACTCACGGGCGATGTTGCCATTGACCATATCTAGACGCGTTCACAAGTTACGGCACCAGTTTCACGTACTAGTAGTACTAGTCAATGTGTACGTGCAATGCACGTTAATTTGGAAGTATATTAAGTGCATGCGAATATTAAGTAGGATATTATTTGCGTGTTATTATGTGATTAGCACTATTTTTGGCATGAAATTAACTGCACGCTAAATGTGTTGAGCACTCGACATTGAAGAAGTCTAGGTCGTTGGATGAGAAGGAATACACGTGGCTTCATGACATTTTATATTTAATTTGATACGGCTCTAGCAGAACATTCAATCAATCAAACCATAGATTTCATTCAGTCTGACTCCGACTTTACATTCATACAACAATCGATCTAAAATAAACGGAAATGATAAACATTCGGATTTTAAGCATGGCAATCTGAATGTTTTTCATGGAAAACTTAGATTACGGCGACGGGGGCGTCTTGCGGTGGGAAGCGGCTCCTCTGCTGTCCTCTGTGTCATCGGGCCACTGACTAACGGTGTCGGCGGCGTCTTGCGCTGTTGTTGGCGTACTCCTGGACATTGGCCCTAGCTTCAAGGAAGGCCACAATGTTCTGGACTTCGGTCTCCAGGAGCGAGTCAACTGGTGGGAGGAGGCGACTGGCGTTGGTGCAAGGAAGTGGTCCACAGCGGCCATCCATGCTGCTAAGGGGGGCACTGGCACCTTCGTGGGGACAGGCACGGTCAACGGCACGGCGGAGACATTCGTGTGCACGGGCACCGGCTTGGGCGCTCACATCAGTGCATGTGCATGTGCTGGCAGGTGCACGAGCGTGTGAAAGTCAGCGGGGACCTCGTGGAACCCCGTGGCATCAAGCTTGGTGACAATGTGCGTCTCCCAGCCCATCAATGCCACGGGGATGGGCACTGGCGCAGTCAGGGCAACGGGAGCCGGAACGGGAACGAGGACAGGCGCGACGTCTTCCTGCAAGGCCACTTCAAGCTCGTCCCAAAGCGCCTTATGTTCTTGAGACTCCGGCTGGGTGTCTTCCTCAGGAAACTGGAAGACTAAGAGCAGACCATCATGCTGTGGCATGGCGTACGGTTAGGTCAGGCTGGTTGGAGGTAGACGACAGGAGAATTGGAGAGGAAGAGAGAAGATTATAGCAATACCAGGTAGTGCGGGGGTTGATTTTAAACTGCGGAGCCGGCGACATTAAAAGTGGGAGCAGTTGGGACAAAGGTGGGCGGTGGAGCCTGGTCAAAGGGCTCGCCTCCCGGTGAGCCGTCGACTCACACGCTTGCTCGGACGGCACCTGCCGATGAGAAGCGGGACTCGTGGCGGCACGTAAACGCCCATGGTTTCAATAAATACCTTGGCTCTTCATTTGTGCAACTTCGCGTAAGCAGCCTTTCTCAAATTGAAGAAAAAAATTACGTAGGAATATTTGTGCCATATCACGTGACTATGCTTAGTTTCATGAATTTCTGGTCACTTTTGGATTTTCTGAAATTTAAAATCCAGGATTCGAAACAATATCATAACCTACATCATGCAATAAATTTTCAAGCGATACATCTTTCATGTTGTATTTCTTAAGAAAGGATTTGGTCAAACATTTTGCTTAGTTAGACTTCAGAGAAGTTCTATATGCAGAGTAAAAGGATAATCCCTCTGTACCAGTGCATTGCCTGATATATTAAGTCAAGTACTAGGCACGAACAAACGGGCTCAATTCTGTGCTCATCCTGGTGTAGTATTACTATTAGTAGTACTAGGCAATGCAGTTGACGGGTGACCTTGGGTAGCGGCGACCGAGGGAATTGAACCGTGCTCCGCACGACTCGTAACATTGTCTAGTTACTAAAGCATCCCTCCATTGTTCATCGGTAGTCACTATGGACCGTGGACATGAGGGGAATTTCCTAGGGCTGGAATTTTGGCCGCCAGATATTTCGACTAGAAACATGGAGGCTCGACTGGTTGGGGTTGGCTAATGTGCGTACCACGCATGCCACCAGAAGGACACGAGCCCGGTTTTTTTTGAGGATCAACACAAGCCCAGTTTTTTCTTTTTTTCGAGGATCAACACGAGCCAAGCTCTGTCTGGTACGCCGTTGGGTCCTACCATTTGAGTATACGAAATGAATCTTTCAAATTGCCGAATGAATCTATGTGTATTACAATGCCCGTATTTTCCTTGCAAATAGTAATCTCAATGTGGTAATTCATTTTAGGGCCATTTGCATTTCTGTCCCTAACTCGAACCACCTAATCAGATATACCCCTAATTCGAAAGCCTGCTCAAATTTGCCCCTCCGCCGTTAGGTGCCCTTACAGAAAAGCCCTTCTACACCGTTACCGTCCGGTCAAACAACTTTGACCGTCCTGAAAAAAATAGCAAAAAAATTTAAAAAAATCTAAAATTTTGTGAGATCGAAGATACTCATGTGCGCAAGGTGCGTGCAAATTTTTGTGCTATTTGGACATTCCAGGAGCTCGTGGCGAGGAAAAACAGTTAATATGCACGCTTGTGAATAGTAAATTTGAAATAAAATAGCAAGAAAATTCAAAAAATATGAAATTTTTTGGCATCAAAGAGGCTTGGGTGCACAAGGTGCTTGCAAGTTTTTGTGATCAAATGACTTGCGAGGAGCTCTCGCAAGAAAAAACAAAATAGTCATTTTTTCCCAAGTTTTTTCCCAGGCCAGATATTGTTTTTTTCTCCACAAGCCCCTCCAATGTCCAAACACAACAAAAATTGGCACGCAGCTTTTAGACCATAGCCTCTTTGATGCCAAAAAATTTCATATTTTTTTGAATTTTCTTGCTATTTTTTTGAATTTACTGTTCACAGGCTTACATATTTACTGTTTTTCCTTTGACACGAGCTCCTGGAATGCCCAAACAGCACGAAAAATTGCACGCACCTTGCGAACCTGAGTATCTTTGATCTCACAAATTTTCAGATTTTTTAGAATTTTTTTGCTATTTTTTTGGGGCCAGTCAATGCCCTTTGACCGGCTTTGACCGGACGGTAACGGCGCAAAAGGGCATTTCTGTAAGGGCACGTAACGGCGGAGGGGCATTTTTGAGCAGGCTTTCGAATTAGGGGAAAATGTGAGTAGTGGGTTCGAGTTAGGGACACAGATGTAAAAGAGATAGTGAACTCAACGTGGATTTCACATTTCATGGTATCCCTAGTAAGTTTTTCATTGCAAATTCAAATTTAAAAGATGAAGGGTATGGTGGTGAGAAAACTTTGTATGTATCAAGCATATGACCACACACACACACAGACACACACACACACGAACACAACTACAATCCAATAAGTACCGTGCATCTATTTTTCCAAACCATGCATGTATGACATGAATTCAAAAATACTCCTTCTGTTCCTAAATATTAGTCTTTTAGAGATTTCAACAAGTGACTATATACAAAGCAAAATGAGTGAATCTACACTCTAAAATATGTCTATACATCCGTATGTGGCAGTCCATTTGAAATATCTAAAAAGACTAATATTTAGGAACGAAGGGAGTAAAATGTAAGACATGCATGGTCCTCAATTCAATATTCAAAATGAACAGGAAACTGAAACATGAATATTAAGTCTAGTGCTACAGTACATGCAAATGTTGTGTTTAGGCGGAGCTATATATGTAGATTGTCGGGGGTTAAGCCCTTGACCTTAGATAAAATTGTGAAGCTGTGTTCAGGATTGTTTAGATTATATTTGTCCCCACCCTCCCAAACACCGATTGGTTCTGCACCCCTCCTCCCTGGGAGAATATCATGTGCCCCCACACCTTAGATGCTATATACTGATATGAGTTCCTTAGAGCTTGTAGATCTGAGATATAGGAGCTCATAGTATGTCTTAATATTTTTACAGGAAACCTTGATGAGTTTGAGAATTGCACACAATTTGTACAAAAAAACTACTCAGATGCCCTTGGATCCCATATCCAACGACCTCGAAGCTCGTATCACCGTAGCATCTAAGATGAAGGAGGACATCATATTCTCCTGTATGTAAGAATATCATGTGCTACCACACCTTAGATGCTTTGGTGATACAAGCTCTTCGGAGCCATTGGATTTGTGACCCAACAACTCCTCGGTGGTTCGAATGTTTTTTGCAGAAAAGCCCCTAAAGAGTTCAGCCACTGCTTACAAGCACAAAGACTGATCATATGCCATTGGCTCTCAGATCAAACGACCTCGAAGCTCGTATCACTGTAGCGTCCAAGCTGCGAGAGCACCTGATGTTTCTCGCATGGGAGAATATGAGGTGCCCCCGCATCGTAGATTCTATGGTGATACGAGTTCACAGAGATTTGAATGTTTTTGCAATATACGCTTGAGAGAGTTTGGGAATTGCACAGAAAGTACAAGTACTACGCATGTGGCATCTGATCACAGATCATACGACCTAGATGCTCGTATCACCGTATCGGCTAATTAAGCTACGGGGAGCACCTAATATGAGCAATGGGAGCCGTTGGATCCAAGATGCAGCGGCACATACGAGGCCTCAATGTTTTATTTGCAAAAAACCCTTGGAGAGTTTGGAAATTGCGCATAATTACAGAGACTACTCCCAAGCCATTGAATCTCAGTTCCAACGATGTAAAAACTCGTATCACCATAGCACCTAAGCTGCGGGGTGGATGTGATATTCTATGCCGCTGTCATCTTTGTTCATAAACTTTCAAAATACGTGTAACTCACGCCGTTACTTCTCTAACCGTGCAAAAATTTTGTTAAAAAAACCATCCTACACTGAAATATCGGAACAACACACGGGGGTCCCACTTGTCATTGATCAAATTTGGACCTAAAACTAACAAATATGAAAGACGAGATTCGAACTGGCAACCTGGACTACAAAGCGTAAGTCAATAGCCTGAAACAACAACAGTTGTTGGCTTTGTCCTATAACTTGATTTTATACAGTATTACGTTGAGTAGAGTAGAGGGAGTGCCTCGTCAACACGTGCATGATCGTTGACTCACTTATTGGTGGGTCCCAGGTCTGCGATCTCTCTCTCCTCTCCATCGTCTAACCTTTAGACGCACGGGCACACACGAAGAGCGGCGCTATCTTGCCGTGGTGTTATTACAACTAAAAAAAGCTTGGAAAATAGAAGAATCGCCTAGAACAAGAGACGTTGTGGCTGGTCGAGACGGAGCTAACCACACCTATCCTTCGTGCCACTTTGGCATGATGAAGTTGTGTGGCCAGTGGGGTGTTTTCAACTGACTGGCTGTGTCCCGAGGTCGAACCATAGGTACTACTACATCTGATACAGTATATTTTTACACGCATATTTTCCTCCATGCCGAGACGTCGCACACCCTACAGCATGGTTTCGGGGTCCTCTCAGGTGGTGCACGCATATATTCTTCCTTGCTGAGATGTGGGACGTGCTACTGCGTGTTTTCTGGGTCCTCCTCGGTCGTAGCGCCGAAACAAGTAAATGAGTCGTCAAATCATGAAAGACCACCTTTCCCGCCGAGTACATCAGTGAAGCACGGTGGCTAGCTAGTTGGGCTAGTGCAACCGATTAGCTAGGCCGCCGCCACATTTGTTTTTTCACCCTTTTTTATCTCCTTGCCGGCTGGTAAATTTAAATATCCACCGCGGTGTTGCTCTAGTCTTTGGGTGTGGCAGACATTGTAGGATTTTTAATTTTTTGATTCATGGGAGCAGGCGCGGCAGGATTTTTAATTGTTTGCTTCCTCTCCCCATTGCTTCTACCCGGTGCCATGGGGGTGCAGCAGATCACGGAGTCTGAGGTGAGGCACCTGACACAGGAGCTCGAGGCCAAGGATGCGGAGCTCAGGGCCAAGGATGTGGAGCTCCGTGAGCTCAAGGAGGAGAGGAGTGCCATGCTCCTCCGGTATGTGCGGGAGTTCACGGAGCTTCAAAAGCGACAGGCGTCAACCACAATGATGCTCGAGGCGTTGGCGGCGTTGCTGCAGAAAGCGGGAGATACGATAGGCTGTCAGGGGAGCCGGCTGGAGCGTGAGCAGGCCGATCGTGACGAGGTCCGGGATCGCCTCAGCCACTTGGTGGATGAAGTTTCCAGACACGTGTTGCGGTTGTGCGATGCCTACCATCGTGCCAGCGCGACCATGTCGACCGTCGGGCTAAACCCGTTCGACCACCCCGTCGACTTCAATGAGCTATGGCTTCCTGACCTAGTCTCCTTCTTCACATATATCTCCAAGGAGCTGAGCTATCTCCGTGCGATGGAGGGGGCAGAGCTAGACAAGGAGGGGTTGCGGGCTGCCATCGCCATTGCCGGGAGAATCCTCTCAGTGCTCTGTTACCAGAATCCATTCATGCCATTGGACGCCGTCTTTGACGAGCTAGCTCCCATCGATCGGGAGCGGGCTCTGCGGGCCGTTGCACCCTTCATCACCAACGTCGTGCGCCTCAAGAAGCAGAGGGACTTTGGTGGTGTTTAGGCGTCCTCTACATGGGCATGTCCATGTCTCGACGCAACATGACCGTTGGATCAAACTCAGATGGTCTAGATCAGTCACTGTAGCACAAAGCGTGTGGGTGTTTGGTTACATTCTCATCTCAATATATTTGTTCGCTCTTCATGTATTTGTGTTAACCTACTAGTGTGGACGCATGCACCCTTCATGCACTCTGCCAAACAACCAAAAGTGGGTCGAGAAGGGAACTTTTGCTCCCATCCCGTGCACTCTTCATACACCATGCCTAACACTGAGTCGTCGTGCTTCATATGGTTCATGTTTCGTGGAGTACTCTAGCACCGTACTCTCCGTGCGTTGTAGACCTAGTTCTGTTGACATTGATCTCACCGTTCATTCTCGACTGGACAGTCCAAAAAGCGGTACTATGTTACATTGCTGTTCATATAGTTGACATGCGCACAACATCATTTGTATCGTCATATCTTACTACACTAGCAACAAGATTATGTAGTACTGACATATGAAGCACTGCACATGCCTAGTAGTAGGAGCACTCTGTATGTTCAAGTGGCTACCCTGTTTCGCACACCTCCATCATAAGAGTGGAAACGCTTGTTGTAATCATTTTTTCCTTCAGAAAAAATAGTGGACTCGCTCTACCGTGCGGATGCTCCTCGACAGTCGTCGGGAACTTTGCTACTCACTTTCACTGACGTGTGGGACAACCATCATCAGGGTCCACCAGCCATGCACTAAATTACTCCGTATTAGAGTGCCCAACTGCATGGTAGACTACCCCAATCGAAGCGTCGTAGTAATGCCCAATGAGCCGTCAAATCACAAAACCCCCTCCTTTCCAGTAGTAAGTTGGACAGACCAAGCAACCATCATTTCACTCTTCTCTGTCAGCTTCTTCTCTACCCAACCCTCGATTCTCCCTCATATTTTTCCTCATTTCTTCAAGAAAACCCCGACCTGCTTCTGCCATTGTTCTTCTCTCCCAAAGAAGGAAAGGTGAGCGCATCAATGGTGTTGATTCTGGCCAAGGCCCGATCTTGCAACCCCGAGACTGATCCTATTACTCCCTCTTTGTTCTTATTTTGGGTTTGTGATTATGGTTTCTTTTCTTTTATTTCTATTTGATAGTTTCTTGATGGATGCTGGAGCACCGGCCGAAGTGATGTCTATGGCTCTGGAAAAAATCGTCGAGGCTCATTGTACGAAGAAGCGCAAGCACCCCACCGAGACTACCGCAGACAAGCTCAAAGCCATCGCCCTATCCAAGCCCCCCTCTCCGGGATCCCTCATTAAGCAGGTCCAGGTAATATCTCTTCTTGGTGATCTTTTTCTCGATCTTAATCGTGTTTTTTATCTAACACGCAGTACTAGTACTAGTAGTACAACTTTCTGGGTGATCTTGCATGTGATTTTTGTGTGCCAAATGGCGGTTCTAAATTCCTCTTTTGACCAAAACATGCAAGAGGTTGACATTGATTTCTTATAGATTACTTTTAACTACTTTATGAACATCAATGCTACCTTTGTAGAGGGTATATTTGCATCAGTAACTTGTGTTATGGATATTGCAAGTAATCCCTCTGTTCTCATGCCTTTGAAGACATGTTCTAGTGTCTTTGTTCACTCATTTCTGTGCGTATTGTTGTCATATATGGAGTAAAATATCAAAAATCATCTTATATTTTTGAACGGAGGTAGTAATAAAATATTTTTTTGTTTGAATTAGAACCAGGTCCACGGTGGAGATGAAGTTCTCAAAGTCATGCCATGTGAACTGGAAGACCTGAGGATAAGTTCTACTGCTAAACTATCCAGCTGATGTGTCCTTGTTGCCACGTGTCCTGAACTAGTGCTTTCTTGTAGCATTGTTGTTAGGCGTGTTCTCGAGAAGGTACTTGACCACAAAAATTTCCTGGCTGTGCGTTCGATTACGAAGGGTGTGGTTCTTGTAAAGCTTCCCGACAAATCGGATGCGGCTTGTCTTCATCGTCATGTTTATGAGTGGAAAGACCACTCTGTTAGGTTCTCCAAGGTTGAGGAGATGGTGATGGTGCCGGTAGACATCTCTCGCGAAGTCCATGGCCTAGTAAGTTATGCGGGGTTCAGCCCGTAGGTCGGTGGCAAGAAATAGTCTGCAGAGTTTAGTTAGTGCAACTTTGCTTGTCTGTAGTAAGTACTATTTTTCAGTACTTGATTTGTGTTTGTGAACCCTATATTGTTTAGTACTGCCGCTTTTGGTGTGTGGTGAGTCCTGAGAATAGTCTATGTTAATGTCTGTCCACTCAATTTAGTCTGTATATTTTGAAGTGTCCAGATCATCTTTTTTGTGAGGACGGTTTATCAATTATGGTTACACTCCAATATCTATATGCATTGCAGGGTTTATCGCACCCACCAGGATTTCCAGTCCCATGGATGTTCGGTCCATACGATTTGTCACGACCTTTGGACTGTCCTTCTTGTGCGAGTAGGCGGGGCCCCTGCATGCCACCCGCAGTTGGACAATCAAGCTTCTGTTTAGTACTTCAGCATAGTGATTTCCTGGTAAGGATTCACTCGTCTCAAATCAAGTAAATCTTATTGATTTACTGTCTAAATCTTATTGATTTAATGTCATGTTTTCTTTCTTTTCCCGCAATTTTACGATGCAGGTTTTCCCTTGTGACATTCATCACAGAATAAACCGTTTGGTTTGCTCTATGATGGATATTTTTGCAGGTTTCACTTCTTGTGTCATGTCAGTAACGAAGGCACTGTCCATCACTTATATTACTGGAAAAAATTGGATCAGTCTGTTGTCTGAGTACAAGATGAATCCCTATGATGAACTGCAGTTCGATTTAACAAACACGCCATAATTAGTCCTTCTCGCATTTAAAAGAAATGAAGAAAAAGACTGGATCACGGTCACGGAGCCTAGTCAAGTTATCAAGCTGATCATAGAAGATCAGACACGATCGCCGCTATCTCGCACATCGGTACCACCTTCAGCAATGGATCGAGCACTGGTAGTTGTTGTTGCACTAACAGTGGCGACAACTCAGTCCGATCCAGCTGAGGATTGGGCACCGACCGCGTCAGCGGATCAGGCTGATCTACCGGAGGATCGGGCATCGACACCGGCACCTGCTCCGACACCAGCTCTACAAGGAGCACCATCTCCGGCAGCAGCAGCGACACTACCAGTCGCACCGGCACCTGCAACGGCTTCGGCACCTACACCAACACTTGCACTTGCATCTGCTCCGGCCCGTGCAACGGCAACGGAACCTGCATTTGCACCGGCAATAGACTGGGCTGCAGTTCACACTTCATATACCAAAGTCCTTACAAAAACCGACATGTCCACCTTCTTGGTAAGCATTGGTCGCCCAAGTGCTTCGTTCTTTTTTCTTTCCATGTTGTTTCACATGATTCACTGTGTTTATGTAACTGTTTGTGTATGTCTTCTTTTTTGTAAACAGAGAATTCCTAGAGCAATGAGGGAGTCGTTCAACAATCTGGGCGACCGTGGCCAAGTTTCTCTTACCATGCGCAGCCTTGGTGTGAATGAACCTGCTCAATATACTGTAAGTACAAAGGATGGTCGCATGATGATTGATGCTAAAGGATGGTCAAGGTTCAAATCTAAATCATATCTTGCCGTAAGGGGATGATGTCAAAATTGAACTTTCTCGGCAAGGAGAGCTGGTCCAAATCAACTTTGAAATACTTTAGTAGCAGCACGCAACTGCCGAACTGATCTATCCTCCAAGAGATTTTAATGTAATACTCTGGCATGGTGAAAAAAGTGTCCTGTGTGTATAAGTAGTACGATAGTATAGTTGATAGAATTGCAACTCGGATTTCTTGTTCGGAACTGTCATTTGATTTCATTCCAAAAGCTACCAAACATGCAGGCCCACCGGCCTATGGCCCAAAGTCCAGAATTGTGAGCCTGTCTAAGTATTTCTCAGCTGAACCCCCATAATGCCCGTGCATTGCACGTAACATCAACATGCATTTGTATGAGTATTTTATCTTGTGAGAGAAAAGGATGAACGAGGGAAGACCTTATTTGAAAATGTGGAGAGGTGTGTGGGTACCTTTTTGCAAAATTGCCATAGTTTCCTTCCTATCCGCCAGATATAAATCGCACAGCCTATATTGCAGGATGGCAGGCACACCATCATCACGAACTCATCTATACCGTGTTAAAAAAACTCTGTTTTTTATAATTATATATGTTATATATATTCCCCTTGATTTTTCTTATGTATAAAGTTTTGATATAAAAGATCTTTATATTTCTTTACAGAGGGAGTACATCTCTGTCAAAAATATATTTATATGTAACTAGTTACTCCTGTCTTTCTACTTCCTTTCGCTGATATGTGGGGCAGCCAGCAACAGGGTCCACGTGCCATATGCACCAAATTAGAGTGCACAACTGCACGGTAGACACACCCCGGTCGTAGCGCCGCAGTAATGCCCATAGAGCCGTCAAATCACAAAAAAAAACCACCTTTCCAGCTGTAACAGTAAGCTGGATGGACGAAGCGGTAATATTTCACTGGGCCTGAATCCCCTTCTCCCTCGTCTGCTTGTTCAGAGAAAACCCCCGCTCGGTGATTGCATAGGGTTTTCTCATGGAGAATCTGGTACGAATTCTTCATCCATCCCTGATAAATCCAAGTCCCTTGGTCGTGGGTACTCCTAGGATGGCAGCCGCTGCCGTTGATGCATTTTTCTTCCTACTGAATCTAGTGTGTCTCATTTGAAGTGCCCAAAGTGCGAGGGCCCTATAGGTTTCTGTGCCCTCAGCGAGACGCCACACTTGTTCCTTCTCATCCTAACACAGGATTTTAAAACGCGCACATTATGTTCCTAGAATCCTCTTTTCTATCTGGGTGAGTTTGTTTTTTTTGAACATGTTGTCGACTAATTTGGAAATTTGGATTGCTATATTTGGATAAAAGGTACTAGTACCATGGTCAACACTGACGTGAAGGAGGAAATTATTTCTAGATTTGGATATAGGGAATACATTGTGTTCTCATATTATTTTTCCTGCAGTGCATTCCTTGCTCTGCCAGAACACATGTACTCAAGATGCTCGGCCTTGCCATAACTGAATACACCAGTTTAATGGTCACAGTGAAGACAAGCCATGGATATAAGTTTCGAGTTGGGTTGATGAACCAAGAAGATCGCTGCTTTCTTTATGGCCGAACTTGGATAAACTTTCTCAAGTGTTACAGACTGAAAGTTGGCGCACGAATGTTGATGGAAATAGCAGAACATGGTCTCATCTTCACTACGATCCTCCACCCCGACGTCGTTCCAATTGTTCATCCATGTTAGTTTTGTATCTGGTTCTTGCTTCTTGCCTCAATTACTTCTTAATCCACCTATTCTGTCTAACTAATCACAATTTAACTTTATAAGTAGCAATGAATCTCTCATGAAGATACTACTTCTAACTAATATTTTCTTATAATTGGTGGCATGTGTAGGTTTTTTCAGAGTTAAGCAGGCTACTCGTTTGTTATTCTATAAGAACTCGACTGTTACTCATGGCTGAAGTCGACTTGGATGACATCCACATGTTCCTACATTTTATTGATCGTCTTGAGGTCCTTGTGGGGTGTTTCAATGGTGGAAGCCCAAGTGGGATATGTGTGCCACTTCTGCACTCGTTGAACATGTCCAACTGTGTTGAGAAACTTATGGTACGAGCTGTTTTCTATTGTATATGTTGTTCATAAACTCTTGCTTATGCACAGTTTTATAGCTGAGATCTTCTTGAAACAAGAACTGCCCAGGTCTATTGTTCCTATACCGATGCCTGACCATGGTCGGGTCAGACTTGCTCTTGGTCACAACATGATGTTTATGTCGACCTATTCCATTCCCCTTGGAGGTGAAAATATACTTATTCATGGGTGGTCTCAAATAATGAAGGCCCGTCCATCTTGGAGAATAGGACAGAAGATTATGTTCCTCCTTTTCCATGGCTCTAAAGCGAATATCTTGTTTATTGACCACATTGCAAAATGAAGCCGCTTTCAGCAGGTTGTGGATGCGTGGGGTGGCGCCTGGGCCTTGTCTTGGGGATTGGCGGCCTGACCCTTTGGTTAACTATAGGCAAAGTAGCATTGTTCGAGGCGTTCTTTGTACGGTTGAACCTGTATAAGTACTCATACTATTTTCAGCTATGGTTGTTAAGTGCCCCTGCTGGTTTCAGTTAAGGTTGTTAAGTACTCCTGCTACTTTTATAGTCTGTCATGTTTCTTAAGTCCTATCTTCCTCCAGCTGCCAAAACCAAACCAGCGCCGGCGGGGCCGCCTGCTTCCGCCTCCCACGGCTGGCTGCGCCTCAGCGCACGCATCACTGCCCCCATCGTCTCCTAAATCATTAATGCCAACCTCTGAGGCCTCACCGTCGTCCTCCGCGCGCTTTGCTGCGCTTGTCGCGGCACTGCCCTCTCACTTTGTCAACATGGTCAACAAACAAGAGGAATCGGCAGAGGACTGTACATGGAGAGGATGACAGTAGGGGCCCACCATGTCCATGGCCGGACGCAAGGAAGTTCCTCATTTTTTGTTATATATATATATATATACTCCATTGTCAGCGTATGGAAAAACAAAATGCTTCCTGCTAGTGGTTTCCTAACATCTGGGACCCACGACATTGTCAGCGTATATAGTCAATAGACAAGAGAACATCACAAGATCGGCTGACACCTGGGACGTAGCTACTCGAGCAGTATTTTTTTTGTTATTGTTGAGACGGAGCAGGGTTTCAACTAGGCTGTGGCCCGTCTAGCCCAGGCTTATATTTTATGTTCAACACATGACCAGCCTAGCTATTTTTTGTTTGTGAAAATGAGCCCAGTTTATTTTTTCTGAAGAATACCCAATCCAGGCCTACTTATTTTTCTACGCCCTGATGGGCTGCAATTCTTTCAAGACGCCTGCAAATCTTGAAAGAATTATGAAATGGGTTGTAAATATAAAAACAGATGACAAATTGGCAATTACTTTATAATTTTTGAATTTTTTTTCACATTTTCAGATTCCAATTTCACTAAGCTTTAACCTAATTCAAATATATATTCAAAGTACTTTAAATCTGGCTCGACATTTCCGTATTAAAAATAGTTTGGAACCCGTAGAAATATGTGAAATTTGATTTAAATTTTTAACCCTGGCCCTAGCCAACAAAAAAACGGACTGCAATAAATTGCATAAGAAGTTGCAATGAGCTATATATAGATTATTAAAAAAAGGGGAATGGTCTGACTTGTGGGCCTATTAAGTTCACGCGTATGCAAGATTTTTTTTGCTTATTATATACGACAACAAACGATTCTAGCAGACATAACCGTTGGATGTCAATCCAACGGCCGTCGTGTTTCTTCAATCTCCGATCTTCTTGCTCCAGCCACCAAATCCAGCGCCGGCGGGACCGCCTGCTCCCGCCTCCCGTGGCCGGCTGTGCTGTCGCGCAAGCCTCACCGCCCCCTACTACTGCCAGTGCTAGCCAGGCCATCCCTCTACTCACCCACATCCCTTCACTGTTGTGGCTTCGCCACCTCCGGGTCATTCCCTTCCTGGGTCTCGCCGTCGTCCATCGCGCCGGTGTTCTCAGCACGGCGTGGTCAACGTTGTCAACAAATGACAACATCGGAAGATGGACGTACATGGAGAGGCTTACAGTTGGGACCCACATGGTACATGGCCGCACACAAGCAAGCACCTCCTTATTACGCCAAAAAGAATGAATACTCCCGCTGATAGCTAGGACCCACTAGCTATATCTTCCCACGCAAGGAAGTGCCTCCTTATTACGCACAAAAAATGAATACTCCCCCTGCTAGCTGGGACCGACCATAGTGGGAGGCTGACTTGCGGGCCTACTAAGTTGATGTGGACGGAGGGCTTTGTCAACTTAGTCAACAAACGATTCTATCACCAATGACCATTGGATTATTAACATCCAACGGTCGTCCTGCTTCTTCAACCTCTGATTTTCTTGCTCCAGCTGTCCAAACCACCGCGTTCTCTTGCCTCCTGTGGCCGGCTGTGCTGCCGCGGAGGCCTCATCGCCCCTACTACTCCCACCGCTAGCCAGGCCCTGCGGCGACGGCAGCCTCACACCGCAGCCGAACCAGTGAACACTCGTACTCCTCTCCGTGTGGGCATCCACTGCCACGTCTTCCCCGGCTCCGCGTCGTTCCCTTCCTAGGCCTCGCCGTCTTCCACCGCCTTGGTGGTCTCGGCGCGGTGTGGTCAATGTGGTCAACGAACGAATTCCATCGGAAGAGTACGGTAGATTGAGAGGCTGACAGCTGGGTCCATGGCCGCAGCAAGGAAGTGCCTCCTTATTACATGCAAAATAATTATTCCTCCACCTGACAGCAGGGACCCACCGGACGGGCCACTGTATTTCACGAAAAACATGTTTCCCCCTGACAGCTGGGACCCACCAGCTACATCTTCGCACGCAAGGAAGTGCGTCCATATTACGGGCAAAAAAATGATTCGCCCCCCTGACTGTTGGGACCCCCAGCTACATCTTCGCACGCAAGGAAGTGCCTAACAGTCGGGACCCACCCGGTCGAAGCATACGTAGTGTTGTCATTCTGGTCGCGAACGTGTATGTACGTACTGGTTGATGTAGAGGAGCGCACGTATGGTAGTAGAGGCGCACACGTGTCGTAGTAGAGGCGCGCACGTAGCATGTACACGTACGTATAGCGGCCAGGGTGCAAGAAATTAAATACGTCCATGTACGTACATACGGGCGAGGTCTCGAACACCTACTCGCGCATATGTATGGCCAGGGCTCGTGTACATGGCTGTGGCTGGGTCGGAACGGAGAAACTGCATCGTCGTCATGTTCATGGGGAGGCAACGGAATGCGTCGTGTTCATCGGGAGGCAACGGAACGCGTGTTGTTCATCAGGAGCCAATCGGCTTGGATGGAACAGTCGATGGAAACGAGGCCTGGCATACCGTAGAACGGAGGACATGGCCTTGTGTTCGACCGGCCACGGTGGAAACGGGGTCTTGTTCATCGGGAGGGGTCTGGCGTACCGCAAAACGGAGGAAACGAACCTCCTACGGTGGAAACGGGGTCCTGTTGATCGGGAGGGGTGTGGTGTATCGCAAAATGGAGGAAATGGACTTGTGTTGGAGTGCTACGATCGAAACGGGGGTCCTATTCATCGGGAGGGGTGTAGTGTACCGCAAAACGGGACTCCACCGGATACTATTCATCTCTATCGTCGACCTCCTCCAGCCTCCATGGGCTACAATTGAGCCACTGTCGACCTCCTCCAGCCTCCACCTACGACTGTTCATCCACGGGCTCGTGTTCATCCAGCTTCCACCGTGCGCTCTGTCGTGGTTCTAAGTCTGACAGTAGAATGGGGGGTAGGTATGAGGAAGAAAGATCCTAGCTATGGTGAAGTTGTGCACGCAAGATTTACGAGTTTAGGCCCTTCTCAGAGGAAGTAACAGCCCTACGTCTCGATGCCCGGAGGCTGGTCGATTGGATTATGCGTGAAGTTACAGGGGGTGCGAACCCTTGTCTCAGTGGAGGGTGTGGCTTATACAGAGTGCGCCAGGACCCCAGCCAGCCCACGTTACAAGGAGTTCAATGTACATTAAGAGGGGACGTTACTGGTAACGTTAGCATTGAAGTGATAGAAATGGCCCTTAAGTCTACGGAGTGAACGCCTGACCGTTGCCATCCAGAGTGACCTTAGATCTTCTGTAATCAGAGTGGTTTCTGATGTGGTCGAATGATTATATCTTTGTCGACTAGAATTGGGTTATCTAAGTGGAACCATGGTTGAGTGAGTTGTACATTGAGGTGACTTCAGTCGGTAGAATTTGTTATCCTTTAAATGTCTTTGACAGTAGGGCAGTGTCCTTGGGAGGGGTGCTTAGATCAGGTTTATTGTCCTACCCTAGGTACATGTCATCGTCATTAGCCCCCGAATGGTTCTGGGTCCGAGTGGAGATGGAGTTGAAGATGGTTCCGACCCAATCACTACTAGGAAAAGGCCTACTAGTGGCGCACCAGTTTTGCCTACTAATGGCGCACTACTGGTGCGCCACTTGTACCACGCCACTAGTATTATATACTAATGGCGCACCACGGGTGCGCCATTAGTATCAGGTATACTAATGGCGCACCATGCCGTGCGCCATTAGTATAGACCAACATGCGCCATTAGTATGCCTCCCAGGGGGCCATATTTACCCATGTGCTTTGGCATACTAATGGCGCACTGTGGGGTGATGCGCCATTAGTATCCTTTGGCATACTAATGGCGCACTGTGTAGTGATGCACCATTAGTATCCTTTGGCATACCAATGGCACACTTTGAGATGATGCGCCATTAGTATGAATATTAGGTTTTATTTTTTTTACTTTTCTGATTTTTGCACAGGTTACAAAATATATTATTGGACAGAATATAGACAGCACCACACAACAACAGCAGATTCATCGAATACAATAGAAGATTAGTCTCCGAATACAATTCATCATATTAGTCTCCGAATTCAAAAGACCGAACAAAGATAGAACATTACAAGTCTCGAGACCGCGAGTAGCGAGTTTGTCTTCACATTACAAGTCGATATCGATCATCTAAACTACCATCACATAGAAGAGAGCTGCGGTCATCACTATGAGCATTATCGCGATGAAACTGGTCTTCATCCGGTTCCTCCAACACTCCCTCCTCTCTCCCGCTAGATAGCGGGCATATCTAGATTCCGCCTCCGCCCTAGTGGTGTACCCTTTGTAACTGTTACCATTGAAATGGTGAACCTGTCTCCGACACTCCTCCCAGTCGTCGTAGACTCCGGGAACCTTACCCTTGTACATGACATACGACGGCATCTCTATGCACAAGCCAAACAACAGACAATACATGAGCAATATATAAGTATGCAACAAAAGGATCGGAAGAGAAAAGCAAGACAATAATAGCACGATTCATGGTCCTACTAATAAATAGCATCGATTACATCTAAGTTGAACGACTGTCCAAACCAAAGAGACATACAATTCATTAAAGTTTAATTACAACATGAGCCAATCAATGTTTCAGAACTACACATAGCATCACTACTTTCGACTCGACATGGGACCGGAGCATGGATGAAGCCGCCGTCTGTCGTGATGGTCATGAAATCGCGGGCGTTGTCAGCCTGCATTTGTAGCGTTGTGTCTATCTCACTGTTGGACGGTTGATATCTGAGGTAGAACTGCCCCGAGGTATGAAGGACATCTTGATGGATGATTTCCGCAAACTCCGACTAGATGCGAAAGAATTCTTGTCTGATGTCCGCGTCCTGGATTGCCGACAAGCTCGCGGCCCAATCTTTGAGATTATCTGGTAGCAGAAGGTGATGATGGTCCCGTACGATCGCCCGCATGTGATGGAGGGCGTAGTAGGCATCCTTCTGACCGCTAGGCGGCTGCTTGATGTAGCAGAACTTAGTATTGTGGGCGAACACGTGCCTGCCGTACCTACGAACTAGCCAGGTGAAGGTGCCTCCATACTTGGCGTAGCCGGGGGAGAACATCATCAAGAACTTCTTGATATTTGTGTAGTCTATCTTGGAGTCACGTTTCGGGTTGAAATACGTGGCCATGGAATATTTCAGGCTTAAGAGGATGAGTGTGCAATGTGTGTCACTGCACAGAACACGGAATATTAGAAAAAAACGATCGAAATCTAAGAAATCATATGTTACGGGGCGTTTAAGGGATGACTTACTCAAGAAAGTAAGACACGAGGAAGTTATCCTTATCTGGGTTTGCCAGAATGACGCCTTCGAGGTGTGAACTCGCGACTTGGTGGTCCCCAGCGCTGCCCAAGAGCTTGGCACGCATGTAGAAGGGGTTGACTATCACGATGTCCGGGGTCTTGTCTCTAATGATCCGCATCTCCATACTCAGCGAAAACAGCCGAACGAAGGTGTAGTGCAGCGGATGAAGGTTAAACATAGCAAAGATGTCATCAAACCGCAGGACGATCGTACCCCCGATGGCGCCATCCCCAAGGACCTTGCCCTATGGCACCTTTGCCAGGAAAACCGGGTATGCCACATCATTCTCTTTGAGACACCGCTTCTCCAAAGAAAGAACACTGTCATGCAGACTCCGCATAGCACTGGTTGCAGCATTGAGCATATTTGTCGGTAGCATTGCCCTACCCGCCACATGCACCCTCCTCGAGATATCCTTAGGTGAAGGTGGCCCGTCCTGAGCATGGATCGTACTCGGTGCCGGCTGGCTCGCACCGACGCCCTTTTTAGCCTTTCATTTCTGTCCCTTCTTCTTGATCTGCTATAATGGGACCGAGTTCTGCTCACAGACCGCCTTCTTGAGCGTGTTGGGGCTGATAATATTTCACACCTCAGCTATCTGAGGCTCAGTGAAGGCGGCAGCTGGAGGCGTCTCTAGAGAACTGAACGCCAGACGACGCCTGTTGCAATTGGGTTTCTCCGCCGTACCAGCTAGATCGAAGTCATCTTGGTTGGGTTCTTGAGAAGGAGGCCTACAGAACTCGTCACCGTACCCATGTTCGGCAAAGTACTTCTCGACGTTGGTAAATGTACCATCGTTGTTGTCGTTGTTGTCCGGATCCTGTGCCATATGCATGTCCGGATCCTGTGCCATAGGGATGTCCGGCATGTCCGGTAGCGTTGCGGCATTCTTGCCATGGCTTGGCGCCGGCACGACTGGCGGTCTTGTCTGTGGGGTGGTTTCCCCCGCCCCCAAATGAATATGGCTCTTCGGCCAAAGCAGGGGCCAGCTTATGCAGGCGCTGAGGGTCATCTCATCTTCTTTGTCGGCCCTAGCGGGTCGAATCGGAGGTAACAGCTCGTCGCAGCATGGCAGCACCCGAACCACTTCAACCCTATACACTGTGGGTGGCATCGGATTACCGTGGAACACGGGGTTGCCCGGTTGAACGATTCTGCCCTTGGCAACATCGACCAACTCGCCACCCACGAAGTGCAGGAGAGTGCAAGGAAGGTCGGCGGTGCCCTGCGAAAACATGCAGGGCGTCAGGGATGCCTAGTCAAAGGCAAGGAGATGAAGTCATCGGCCGAGAGGCTTAGTTACCGTGATGCCGCCGAGCTCGGCTAATGTCGAGGCACCGCCAACGGCGGGCGTGCAACTGACGGAGGGGCCGCTTGCTGGCGAGGTGCCGGACGGCGTACACCCGAGTGCATTAAGCTCCAATGCCCGTGCCGGCGCCGGAGACACGAATACCGCCTCTATCGGAGACACCAATGGCACCGCCGGAGACACCAATGGCGCCGCCTACGTGTTGTGCGAGTTGTTGGCCGTGAAGCTGGGAACCGGGGGAGGCCCCTGTTGGCTGCCGGCAATCCACGTCATCAGCCCATGAATCAACGGAGGCACCATGGCGTTGAGCGTCGTTCCCAGTTGTTGTTGCACTTGCTCTTGGATAATCTCTGGAATCTGCGCCACTTATGCCTTGAGTGCTTCAACCCCGCGCGACTGGCTTTCCGAGCTGGTCTTTTTCTCCTTTCGCCCACCAGCAGTATAGTATGACGACCATTTTGTGGACAAGCCTTTGCCGGCCACACGACCAGCTGACGTCGGCTTACTGAGCTTATCCTTGTTTTTCATTATGTTCAATGCCCAATTTAAAGGGGTGTCGAAAGGGGAGCTCTGAGACGACCCCGCGCTACTGCTTTGATTGTCCTGCGGAAGAACGTGAACCATTTAGAAATATTGGGGATTAATTAGAATGCAACCATATGGAGCTAATTATGTGGGGATTAATTAGAAGCTCAAGCACCCTGGTCTTCGGATCCGTGGTAAGCTCCTTTGTTACCGGGTCCTCCTTGTACCGGGCCCTGAGAAAGTTCCTGGTTTGCTTGTCACGGTATTTCTCTAAGCGGGGCGGTAGGCCTTGCTTGGCATGCTCCGCGTCCTCCTTGTCCCATATAGGCTCCGCCACTCTGTAACCGCCGGGACCGAGTTGGTGGACCCCTAAGTTCAACTTCCGCATTTCTTTCCCCCACTGACTTGATTCGGAGGTTGCGCTGCTCTCGCACTTGATCTTGAACTCCTTGTAGTCATCTTTGCTCATCAAGGATATTTCGCCTTGATCTTCTCATACCTAGCACCTTTTTCAATCATTGCCTTCACCGTGCTTCTCCAAGTAGACAGGGTCGTGCTCATCCTCGTGAGGGCGGCATTGTTCACTTTATTCCCTGAGAGGCGTGTGTTTGCATAGTCAGCGGGGAACTTGTATCATTCGTGCAGCTTCGTGAAGAGGAAGCTTCGCAAATTCCCTCGGTCCTTATGCCTTAGGTTCTCGGTGTTGATCGAGATGGTGCTCCGGAGAATGCACCCGAGCTGAACCGAGTACCCCTTGACTACTTCTTTGGGCGCCGTCAGATGCCCGTCGGAGTTCACTTCAGTAAATTCCTCCTTGATGGTGCCGAGCATGCTCGGGCGCCGGTCCTTCCGTTGCCTCTTCGGTTGGCTGCCATCTATGCGTGTGACGCCATCATCAGTGGTGGCATCCGCGGCGCCATCATCAGTGGTGTCATCCCCGACGCCACTAGGGGTTGTGTAGTCAGGATCGGTGTCTTTCGCGGCGTCCTCATAGCGGTGAGGTTCTTCCTCCAACTCCTGGGACAGCTCCCAGAATTGCTTGCCGCCCGAACCGCCAGCCTCATCATTGTGGGCCATGTTTCGCTCTAAATAGGAAAAAAGTTTGGTCAAAAAGTTGGTTATTGTCAAGGAACAAGATCATGGTCTCATCATTTAGGGTTTGTCGACACTGAGGCATCCTAAAAGCTAAGCTTTTATCATTTAGGGTTTGTCAACGCCGAGGCACCCTAAAAGCCTAAGCGTACATCATTTAGGTTCTCATCGACACCGAGGCACCCTAAAAGCCAAGGTTTCATCATTTAGGGTTTGTCAACTCTAAGTTGGGCCTAATCACTTGGCTCTATTGCCACCTATGGTTTAATGCAGCAAGAATAAAGGGGCAGTTGATCCTACTTAATTAAGTACTAAGATACCCCGGCCCATGCATTAGTAGCAAGTACCCCATATGTCCGATTTTTAGCAAAGTCATGCTAAAATTCACGGAAAATTTCAGCATGACCTTTGCTGAAAATAGGACATATGGAGTACCCGAATTTGCCGGAACGGAAGTTAATCGACATTCCGGCAAACTCAAGGGCCTCTAGGGGTACCTGCAAAATCATCATGACACGAAGGTCGGAGACAAAACCCAGCAAACTAGCACCACAATGTGCCTCTACTTTCATATGGATGAAAAGGCCACAGACCATATGGTCCTCTGCTTTCATATGGACAAAAATCAGCTCAACTTATGTGAGCTTCCATTCTAGATCTAATAGGTCACCCAACAAAAAATCATCAATAGTTTAGCAAGTCTGTACAAACACAAAAAGAATAGAAAGTTTGCTGCCTATTCAAACATAGAAACAAAACACTACTTGAAACTTCTGCTACATTTGGACCATGGCAATTTACTTTCATGGAGCATGTGCATTGAGTCCAGAAGCAAAGACTCTATAGTGAAATGAAAAAAACCTTGGAAATATATTTATGATAACTCTGAATGGATCAGAAGGTGCAGATGCACTTGTAAAAAAAGGTATGCATTTGCAGCAGCTTTGTTCTGATGATGACACCATTCTGTTAAGAAGGCAAGATACACATACATACAAGTAGGAGCTGCAGCTATCAATTGCAATCTGACCACCATTATAACATGTGCCTCCAAAACCTAGTACTGAAAGGTGGAAGCAGGGCAGGAAAAAAGTGCTGCTGATGATGCAGAGATGGCTGGCTGGCTGGCTCCATTGACACACACAATCAATGGGCCTCCCAAATTAAACTGGCCACCCAGCCAGCTAGCTAATGATACTAGCCCATGATTATGCCCTGTTTTTAGCCATGAATTTCTCTAGAGATGATTCATGACACTGCACCAACGGTCAGAGCACATCTCTCTTTTCTTTTTTGTAGCCCAAGGTATCCACCAAATAAGATCCAATTAAAAAGAAAAAATGGAGTTGTCTGCTTAAAAAAACTATGCCGTCCCAGTGTTGTAAGATGGACCAACTATATCAAATACCACCAGAGATTATAGTTGGTAGCGATAATCAGTATCAAGTTATTCAGAGAAAAGAACATTTTGGGGAGCTTTTTAGCATATTTGTTATGGTTCCTGTGGCAACTCTCAGCTTTCATATTCTAATGATACATGGCCATTGTCATTGAAGATGTCATGAATCATCTCTAGAGAAATTCAATCACCTAGTACTAACAAAACATCCATACATTACTAATGAATTTTGTTTCCAGGTGACAATTAAAACCTAGTACTAAATTTAATAATGAACTGATGATGCAGAGAAGCGTAGGAACAAAACCTAGTACTGAATCAGACTGGACAGATCAAATGTGCTCTTGAGATTGAACAAGATCGATCTAGGGTTTGAGCGAGGCACACCAGGAGACGGAGAAGACGGCGAAGCAGAGGCAGCGGGTGACGCCGGAGACCAGCAACTGCGCGAGGAGGAGCACGAAGAAGGCGCAGACGTCGTAGACGGTGGAGGCGTCGGTGTCATAGAGGTAGTAGGAGCGCTCGTCGTACTCGTCCGGTACCACCTTGCCCTACGAGACAGAGAAAGGGCCGCCAGCCCCGGCGTGGGGGGGGGGAAAGGGGGGGGGGGGGGGGGGGGGGGGTCGGGGGGCGTACGGTGCTGCGTCGCTGCTCGGCGCCGACGGCAAGGAGGAAGGCGAAGACGTTGATGAAGATGAGGAAGCCGCAGAGCGCAAGGGAGGCCAGACGCGAGGTGGCGAACCCGGCCGCGGGCGGAGGGGGGACGGCGAGGGAGGCAACGAAGCCACGTGGGCTAGCATTAGTCAGCGGCGGGGGCGCGGGGGCGGCGGGGGTGGGGGGCACGGGGGTGCGGGGGTCGGGGCAGCGGGGGTGGGGGGCGCGGGGGCAGCGGGGGTGTTGTCCGGCGGGGGTCAGGGTGGTGGCGTCGTGGGTCGGGGCAGCGCGCAGGTGGATCTGGCGAGGGAGAGAGGGACGAAGGGGATCTGGCAAGGGAGAGGGAGGAATTAGCTAGGGGGAAGCTTACTAATGGCGCACACCCCGTCGGTGCGCCATTAGTAATCTTTTTTTATATAGCAATGGCGCACCAGCAGGAGGTGCGCCATTAGTAATCTTTTTTTATATAGCAATGGCGCACCAGCCAGAGGTGCGCCATAAGTAATTTTTATTATTATTATTTTTGTTGCATCTAATAATTTTTAAGAAAATGAATATGAATATGAAACAGTAATAATTTTTTTAGAAAAACAATAATAATTTTTTAAAAAATATCATCAAATTTGTTACTTGAAAATATTTATGAATATGAAAAAATATCATCAAATTTATTATTTGAAAATATCATCAAATTTGTTATTTGAAAATATAATCAAATTTGTTTTTTGGACTTTTAGTTGCATTCATTTGTGACGGTGGAGCGGGGAGGATGTGGGGGGTCGGCTGCGGCGGTGGAGCGGGGGAGGGTCCGGTGGGTCGTCGGCGGCGGTGGGCGGGGGAGGGTGCGGGGGTGCTCGGCGGCGGTGGAGCGGGCCGGGGAGGGTGCGGTGGGTCGGCGGCGGCGGTGGAGCGGGGGAGGGTGCGATGGGTCGGCGGCGGCGGTGGAGCTAGCGGGGGAGGGTGGGGGGGGGGTCGAGATCGAGATGGAGTGGGATAGCGATCGAGATGGAGGGGGGTAGCGATCGAGATGGGGGGATCGAGATCGAGTGTCCTCATGAATATTCAATATTTTTTCATATTGAATATGAAAAAATATCATCAAATTTGAAAAAATATTCATGAATTCAAAAAGTGCCCATGAAATTTAAAAATATTCATGAGTTCAAAAAGTGTCCATGTAATACAATCGAGAAATGAAGACTACGATTTAAATACAATCGATCTTAGCTAGCTATCTGTTCACAATCTTCTTGCCCTTATTTTTCGTAAATGGAGTTCTTCTCTTGAACGGACGTCCTTTAGGTAGGGTGGTCCTGCTTCTTCTTGTGGTGTATGCTGCTACTTCATCGTCGTCATCATGTTCGATCTTCGGGTTGCTGTAATTGTCGAAGTCTTGCTCATCTGCTACTCCATCCATTTCGATGATCTTCCTTTTGCCTCTCCTCACGACAACACGACTGGGCTTTGACGGGTCGGTAATGAAGAAGCATTGGTCCACTTGGGAAGCCAGTACCCATAGCTCATTTTTCGTGGTGACGTTTGCGCCCGCGGTCTTGGATTTGGCTTCGGGTATAACCATGGTGGTGAAATACCGGTCTTCTTTTAGGACGCTCTTGGCCCATCTGACACGGAACATCGGGACCTTCTCTCCAGCGTAGCTCAGCTCCCAGATCTCCTCGATCCTTCCATAGTATCTGTCCTTGTCGTTACCGGTGTAGGATTCCATCGTTACCACAGAGTTCTGATAACCATCGCTCTTCATGTCCTTGTCCTCGGTGTAGAATGTGTAGCCGTTGATATCGTACGCCTCATAGGTCATCAGGTTGTGCTCGGCGCCCTGTGACAAGGCGAATATGAGTTGTTCTTCCGCGGAAGAATCCTCATGTAAAGGGTACGACAGAAGCTTCTGCTTGAACCAACGCATGAAACATGAGTTGTGATCTTTGATTATATCTCCGTCCATCCTCTGTTGGCCTCGGTCATTGTACGTCTTCTCAATAAAGGTTTTGTGCTCTACCACCCAAGGATCGACCACGTCTATGTGTTGTAGCGCGACTAGGTTTGCTCTTTCATAGTCGCCGAGTCGACCCTCGAAGTCGACATGCATTTTGCGGCGACCTTCACGGTGACCCCATCTAGCGAGCCTGCCGAGGTGCCTGTTGACGGGCAGACCAACGGGGTTCTCGATGCCTAGATAATTCGTGCAGTAGGAGATGCACTCTTCGGTTAGAAAGCCCCTGGCTATGCTTCCCTATGGACGTGACATGTTGCGAACGTATCCTTTGATAACACCATTCATCCTTTCGAATGGCATCATGCTGTGCGGGAACGTCGGCCCGAGTTGGATGATATCCTCCACGATATGGACCAGCAGATGCACCATAACGTCGAAGAATGCGGGCGGGAAGTACATCTCAAGCTCGCATAGTATCACCATGATCTCTTCCTGTAGCCTTCTGAGTTGCCTCACGCCAACCGACTTCCGAGAGATGACGTCGAAAAAGTTGCATAGGCCAAATAGCGTTTCACGGACGTGCGCGTCCATGATCCCACGGATTGCAACTGGAAGTATCTGCGTCATCAGCACGTGACAGTCGTGAGACTTCATGCCGCTAAACTTCTGCTTCGCTGGGTCTAGGTATCTGCTTATCTTCCCCGCGTAACCGTAAGGAAGTTTCACTCCTATGAGGTAGGTGAAAAACTGCTCGATCTCCTCCTAACTTAGAGTGAAGCACGCGGGAGGGTAGTCATTTCCGGCCTTCTTGGCCTTTTTGCCTTTGCGACGACTTTCTGTGTCCTGCTTTGCCTCATCATCATCATCATCATCATCATTAGCGTGAAGCTCCTGCCTGATGCCCATTGATTTCAAGTCTGCCCTTGCTTTCGGCCCATCTTTGGTCCTCTCTGGCACGTTGAGCAGGGTACCAAGCAGACTCTCGCACACGTTCTTCGTGATATGCATGACATCAAGGCTGTGAGGCACACGGTGGATCTTCCAGTATAGCAAGTCCCAGAAAACAGACCTCGTTTTCCATACCTTCAGCAGCGGCTCTGGCACCTTTTTCTTCTTTCCCGGCAGTGGGAAATCTTTCCAATTTTTCAACAGCCCGTCTATTTCCTCGCTGCTCCTCGTACGCGGGCGTCTTCGGGGTTCGGTTTCACCATCGAACAGATCCTTGTGTTTTCTCCACGGGTCATCGTTGCGAAGCCACCTTCGATGTCCCATGAACATGGTTTTCGAAGACCCGGGATCTCTATCTAGCTGGCGATACATTGTGTCATCCATGCACCTGACGCACCCAGAAAATCTGTGGACCACCTGCCCCGCGAGATATCTGTAACCGAGATAGTCGTGCACCGTCTTGAGCAGTGCGGCTCTGATAGGGAAATATTCATTCTCTGCGGCGTCCCACATATTGGCTGGCATTTTCCACAGTGTGTCTAGCTCCTCTTTCAGCAGCCCCAGATACAGATTGATGTCATTCCCTGGTTGTTTCGGCCCTTCAATTAGCATGCTCATGTGAATGTACTTCCTCTTCATGCACAACCAGGGGGAGGTTGTACATCCACACAAACATAGGCCAGGTGCTATGTGTGCTTCTCTGGCTGCCAAACGGATTGACTCCATCGGTGCTCGCGCCCAGCATGATGTTCCTTGGATCGTTCACAAATTCTGGGTCTTCGAAGTAAAACGCTTGCCACTGGCTCGCATCCTTAGGGTGACTCAGCATCTTGTCTTTTTTATTTATCTCTGGATCATTTCCATCATCTTCCCGCTTCTTTCCCTATCCGTGTGCCAACGCAGGAGCTTTGCTACCTTAGGGTCCGCGGAATACCGCTGCAGACGAGGAGTAATCAGAAAGTACCACACCACTTTTCGAGGACCTTTCTTCATATTCTTGTCTCAAGTGACGCCGCACACTGGACATATGGTAGACTCCGCGTGCTCGTCCCGATAAATGATGCAATTGTTCATGCACACATGGTATTTCACGTGCGGTAAATCCAGATAACACACTATTTTATTCGCCTCCTCGAAACTGGTCGGGCACTTGTTCCCCTTGGGAAGACGTTCGTGCCAGAATGACATGTTCTCGTCGAAGCATGCATCGGTCATTTTGTGTTTTACCTTCATCTCCAGAGCCATGAGCGTTACTTTCACGCGGGTATCCTCGGGCCTGCATCCTTCATACAATGGAGTAACCGCGTCTATCTCCAGTTGATCCAGCTTGGCTTTCTCTCGGTCAGCAGCTCTTGCGTTATCCGTCTGCTTGAGAAGCAGCTCTTGAATATGAGGGTCCTGCACCCAGCCTCCATCGTCGTCTGCTCCGGCATCTTCATCATCATGATCATGCCCTTCGTCTTGATCTTCCTCATCATCATGTCTGGCATCTTCTACATGATGACTGTGTACAGCATCACCGTCGTGATCATGTCCTGGAGATTCTGCATCTTCTCGCCCGCCCGAGCCGCGGTGGTTGTCTTGCTGCCCTTCCTCATTTCTTGCCCGACCCCCATGGACGACTTCATAGTCATATTCATCACCTTGCCACCAATAGCCATCCATGAAACTACGCAAGAGCAGGTGGTCCCGCACCTGCCCGGAATCCGGGTCCGCAATAAGGCTCTTCAGCTTGCATCTTCGACACGGACATCTTATCTCCGTCTCGTTCTTTTGAAGCATCTCGGCCTTCGTGGAGCTCAAAAACCTATTCACGATGCCTTCGGTCATCGTGCGGACCATGGTCGCCTGCGGGGTAGAGCAAAACGATATTTTAGAACCAAGAAAAAATTTGGCATGACTTTCCCTAAAAATATGACCAAAAAGAATGCATAGTGCCAAAATTCTCGCCGAAACGGAAATGAATCAACATTCCAGCAAAATATTGGCAAATATCGCATTTCAAATACCGGTACCTGCAAACACAAACATATATGCAACACCACAAACATATGCAACACCACAAACATACATAGATCTAGCCAGGCCACAAAAAGTGCATGTGCACATTGTTGGAGCGAGCTAGGGAGAAAAAAAAAGTAGATCTACAACATAAAGATAGCTTTCCCCTTACTTACCTATCAAAAAAAGGTAATTTAACCACTTAATTTTTATGAATCTATTGTGCAAATGAGGTGAGGAGGAGGCAGCCGACACAAGCTTGGAGAAGGAGGTGGAGGGAATGAAGTGGGGAAAGTGAGTGTGTAGGTGTGGCTGTCCCATATATCTAGCTGGTCCCAGGTTACTAATGGTGCACCACCCACTCATGCGCCATTAGTAACCCTACATACTAATGGCGCACATGCTGGTGGTGCGCCATTAGTAGTTTTGCAAAAAAATAAAAATAAAAATATATACTAATGGCGCACCGTGGCAGAGTGCGACATTACTAGTTTAAACTAGTAATGGCGCACTATGCCACGGTGCGCCATTAGTAGTTTTGCAAAAAAAAAGAATAAAAAAATACAGTAGTGGCGCACTTGGTGGTTGGTGCGCCATTACTAGTTAGAACTAGTAATGGCGCACTGTGCTTGGATGCACCATTAGTATGTTTGGAAAAATGAAAAAAAAAGTTTTTGTTACTAGTGGCGCACCATGTGTCTGGTGCGCCATTAGTGTCTTCCACACTAATGGCGCACCAGCACATGCTGCTCCATTAGTATATAGTAGTGGCGCACCACATGTCTGGTGCGCCATTAGTGTCAATTTCATCTATAGCCCTTTTCCTAGTAGTGAATCTTCATGCTGCGGAAGCATTTTACTTGGGTTGGAGAACCATGCAACAATTTTGACTTCATTTTCAGTCGCCTTGAGCCATTCAGAGGTTGTCGAGTGAATTTTGTTGTAAGCTTCGACTGCTGATACCGCATAAAATCTCTGGTGTGATTGACTGCTCTGCCGTTTCCAGATCTTGCAGGATTCAAAATTTGGGGAAGCATGCGGGGTGGAGAGGGCCATGGTAATCGGAGCGGATTAGGCAAGGGCGCCTCGATCCTCGCGCCACCTTTTTCATCACATACTGCGCACGCGACTGTTGCGGGATTTGACAGGATCGCCTGGACCCACAAGTCAGCCACTAGGGGAACCAACCCATATAAGGCATCCGGGCCGGGGTCTTTGCACAGTGCGCCCCATTTCCCCCTTCTTCCTCTGCATCCACCTCTGCCCTCGGTGCTGCCGCCCAGTCCGAGCTCAACCCGCCGCAATGGGGAAGGACAAGACGGCGGCTCTGGAGCGCGCGAAGAAGGCGACGGCGAAGGCGAAGGGGAAGAAGACGAGCCGGGCAGGGTTGTCTTGGAGAACTGGCCTGCCGCCCGGCTGGATCCAGGGCGACTGGATCCGATCGACGATCCAACGAGAAGACATGGAGGATCTGGTTGATGAGGGGATTGATTACTCACGAATCTTGGCGGCTTCCAGAGGACGAGACCGAGCCGCGACTGCAAGAGGATGAGTGTGTCCTTCTTGCGACCCACGTCGACCGCGGTTTCTCTTTGCCTCCCCATCCTTTCTTCCGGGGTTTTCTGAACTCTTTTGGAGCCCAACTTCATCACTTTTCTCCCAACACAATCACATACCTTGCCGCATACGTGTCCATGTGTGAGAACTTTCTGGGCTGTCGACCGCACTGGGGTATTTTCAAACACATTTTCACCTGTCGTTCTAAGTCGGTAAAAAGGGGCAATCCGAGTGATGAGAGGACACACGTGATCCAGATGTGTGGAGGTCTGGGGATCCAGATGAGAAATAAAAGCACGTTCCCTGCTATGATTCTTCCCGAGTCAGTCAGGGGGTGGCAGTCGACCTGGTTCTATTGTAAGGACCAACCGACCCCGGGTCAGTCGACTGGCCTTCCCCCGTTTTCTATAGGACAAGTTGAGAAGCCTTCTCCCTTGAGAGTGACTCCAGCTGAGAAAGCGGAGGTGAATATGTTTGTTGAGCGAGTAGTCCAACTTTTCCATGACGGTGTGACTGGCATGGACTTGTTAGAAGTGTTCCTTAGTCGACGCATCTAGCCACTCCAAGCCCGTGACCATCCAATGTGGATGTATTCGGGTATTGAACACAACACTCGGATCCACCCAGAGGAAGTTGACGAGACGACGGTGGCACAGTGGCTGCAAGGTATTACCGACAACAAGGACAACCCCAAGGGGTCTAGGAGGGTTCCTCCACTCGACAACACCACCGAAGCAAACAAGGTCTGACTCTTTTCTTCCGAGTGTTTTTTGCTCTGACATTTTGCTTTTCTCGAAACTGATTGATATCCAATCAACCCCGTATCTTGCAGATTTACACTGACATGTATTCGATGCCCAATGGAGAGTAGGAGGAGGAGGGAGAGGCTAGTGAGGGCGATAGTGGCGACTGACATTCTGACGGAAAAGGAGACGAGGAGAGTGAGGACTTGAGAAGTGGGGAGGAGGTCGACTCCCTGATAACCCATGAGTATAGGGGATCGCAACAGTTTTCGAGGGTAGAGTATTCAACCAAAATATATTGATTCGACACAAGGGGAGCCAAAGAATATCCTCAAGTATTAGCAGCTGAGTTGTCAATTCAACCACACCTGGAAACTTAATATCTGCATCCAAGTATTTAGTAGGAAAGTAATATGATAGTAGTGGTAACGGTAGCAAAAGTAATTTTTTGGTTTTATAGTGAGTGTAACATTAGCAACGGAAAAGTAAATAAGCGAAGAACAATATATGAAAAGCTCGTAGGCAATGGATCGGTGATGGATAATTATGTCGGATGTGATTCCTCATGCAATAGTTCTAACCTACGGTGACACAGAACTAGCTCCAGTTCATCAATGCAATGTAGGCATGTATTCCTAATATAGTCATGCGTGCTTATGGAAAAGAACTTGCATGACATCTTTTGTCCTACCCTCCCGTGGCAGCAGGGTCCTATTGTATACTATGGGATATTAAGGCCTCCTTTTAATAGAGAAATAGACCAAAGCATTAACACATAGTGAATACATGAACTCCTCAAACTACGGTCATCACCGGTAAGTATCCCGATTATTGTCACTTCGGGGTTAACAGATCATAACACATAATAGGTGACTATAGACTTCCAAGATAGGATCAAGAACTCACATATATTCATGAAAACATAATAGGTTCATATCTGAAATCATGGCACTCGGGCCCTAGTGACAAGCATTAAGCATAGCAAAGTCATAGAAACATCAATATCAGAACTTAGTGGATACTAGGGATCAAACCCTAACAAAACTAACTCGATTAGATGATAAATATCATCCAACCCATCACCGTCCAGCAAGCCTACGATGGAATTACTCACGCACGGCAGTGAGCATCATGAAATTGGTGATGGAGGAAGGTTGATGATGACGATGGCGATGGATTCCCCTCTCCGGAGCCCCGAACGGACTCTAGATCAGCCCTCCCGAGAGAGTTTAGGAATTGGCAGCGGCTCCGTATCGTAAAACGTGATGAATCCTTCTCTCTGATTTTTTTTCTCCACAAAAGTGAATATATTGAGTTGGAGTTGAGGTCAGTGGAGCGTCAGGGGGGCCATGAGGCAGGGGGCGCGCCCAGGGGACAGGCGCGCCCCCACCCTCGTGGACAGGGTGTGGGCCCCCTGATGTAGATTCTTCCGCCAGTATTTTTTATATATTCCAAAAATAATCTCCGTTGATTTTTAGGTCATTCTGAGAACTTTTATTTCTGCACGAAAATATCACCATGGCAATTCTGCTGAAAACTGCGTCAGTCCGGGTTAGTTCCATTCAAATCATGCAAGTTAAAGTCCGAAACAAGGGCAAAAGTGTTTGGAAAAGTACATACGTTGGAGACGTATCAACTCCCCCAAGCTTAAACCTTTGCTTGTCCTCAAGCAATTCAGTTGACATACTGAAAGTGATAAAGAAAAAGTTTTACAAACTCTGTTTGCTCTGGTTGTTGTAAATATGTAAATCCAACATTCAAGTTTTCAGCAAAGATTATGAACTAACCACATTCACAATAACATTTAGGTCTCATGTTTACTCATATCAATGGCCTAATCAACTAGTGAGCAATAATAATAAATCTTGGATGACAACACTTTCTCAAAACAATCATAATATGATATAATAAGATGGTATCTCGCTAGCCCTTACCGAGACCACAAAACATAAATGCAGAGCACCTTTAAAGATCAAGGACTGACTAGACATTGTAATTCATGGTAAAAGAGATCCAGTCACAGTCATACTCAATGTAAACTAATAATAATACATGCAAATCACAGTGGTGCTCTCCAACTGGTACTTTTTAATAAGAGGATGATGACTCAACATAAAAGTAAATAGATATGCCCTTCGCAGAGGGAAGCAGGGATTTGTAGAGGTGCAAGAGCTTGATTTTGAAATAGAGATGAAAAATATTTTGAGCCGTATACTTTGATTGTCAACATAACAACTGAGAGATCTCGATATCTTCCATGCTACACACATTATAGGCAGTTCCCAAGCATAATGGTAAAGTTTATACCTCCCACCACCAACAAGCATCAATCCATGGCTTGCCCGAAACAACGGGTGCCTCCAACGAACAACATTCCTGGGGGAGTTTTGTTTGCAATTATTTTGATTTGATTTGAGCATGGGGTTGGGCATCCCGGTGACCAGCTTTTTTCTCGTGAGTGTGGAGCGGAGTCCAATCCTATTGAGAATAACCTGCCTAGCATGGAAGATACAAACAACCCTAGTTGATACATGAGCTATTCGAGCATACAAAACATAATGTTTATTGGAAGGTTTAGAGTTTGGCACATACAAATTTACTTGGAACGGCAGGTAGATACTGTATATAGGAAGGTATGATGGACTCATATGGAATAACTTTCGGGTTTATGGAATTGGATGCACAAGCAGTATTCCCACTTAGCAAGTGAAGGCTAGAAAGAGAGTGGGAAGCGACCAGCTAGAGGGAGACAATAGTCATGAACATGCACTAAAATTAATCAACACTGAATGCAAGCATGAGTAGGATATAATTCACCATGAACATAAATATCGTGGAGGCTAGGTTGATTTTGTTTCAACTACATGCATGAACATGTGCCAAGTCAAGCCACTCGAATCGTTCAAAGGAGGATACCACCCCATCATACCACATCACAACCATCTTGATAGCATGTTGGCACACAAGGTAAACCATTATAAACTCCTAGCTAATTAAGCATGGCATAAGCAACTATAATCTCTAATTGTCATTGCAAACATGTTTCACTCATAATAGGCTGAATCAGGAATGATGAACTAATCATATTTACAAAAACAAGAGAGGTCGAGTTCATACCAGCTTCTCTCATCTCAATCAGTTCATCATAATTATTGCCTTTCACTTGCACAACCGAATAGTGTGGATAATAATAATAGTGCACGTGCATTGGACTAAGCTGGAATCTGCAAGCATTCAATACATGGGAGAAGACAAGGTAATATGGGCTTTTTGTTAGATCAACAATAATGCATAAGAGAGCCACTCAACATTTTCATCATGGTCTTCTCCTCTCGACCCCCAAAGAAAAGAAATAAAACTATTTACATGGGAAAGCTCCCAACAAGCAAAAGAAGAACGAGAACTCTTTTTGGGTTTTCTTTTAATTACTACTACTACTACAGGCATGGAAAGTAAACTAGTTAAACGCTACACCTAATTTTTTTGGTTTTTCTTATGATTTTTCAAACACACAAGAAGAAAGCTTAAAAAGAAAATAAACTAGCATGGATTATACAATGAAAAAGTATGAGCACCGACAACTGGCATGAGTGTGTAAACATGAATGTAATGTCGGTGAGAGATACTTACTCCCCCAAGCTTAGGCTTTTGGCCTAAATTGGTCTATGCCCATGGATCAAAGTGGCCCTCCCCGGTGTACGGAGGAGTGTCCTCTGGGTGCCACTGGTTGGCGATCTCCTCTAGATCCCACTGATAGACAGACTGATGGTAAGGATCAAGTGGTGGCTCCGGCTCAGGCTCTGCAGCTCACATCTGGCCCCGGTACGCATGAATGGCCTTAGGCAAAATGAGGTACGTGCCTGAAAATATGTTAAACAAAGAGGGCGCAGGCAAGGTAATAATCTCACAATAATTTTTACCAAATATCAATTTGTACTTAAGTATCTTATTCTTATCCTTAACAATAAACTCATGTGCTAACATAATCTTATAATCTAGAACAATAGGAGGCAGCAACTTTTCCTCTTTCTCAAAATGCCTGATAGGTATGTTAAACTGTGCAGCAAGGCGCGAGGCAAAGATACCTCCCAGGACGGAGCCCTTTGTACGGTTCAGATTTAACCGTTTAGCAACAATAGCTCCTAAACTGAAAGTAGTATCACGAAACATGGCATGGCGGAAAATAACAATATCAGGGGCACTAAGGTTTCCGCAGTTCCCACGACCAATTAAACATCTACTAGCAAATATTGCGAAGTAACACAGAACAGGAAAATGTATGCTAGTGATTCTTGCATTGGAAACCTTCCTAGTTTCCCCGACAACAATCATATCAATAAACCCTTCCACATCGTTATGATGCGGTTCCTCTACGCTGCCCGCAAAGGGTATCATACAGACCCGGCAAAAAACATAAAGTGACATCTCCTTATGCTCATCATATAAATAAAATTCCACCGAAGGTGGTGATCTCCTAGCATGGAAATGAAAATTTTGCACAAAAATATTGGTGAGTAAGAGATACTGTTCACGCCGGTCGTGGAGGAAGTCGGTGAGGCCTGCATTCTAAGCCAAATAATAAAAATCTTCATAAATCTGGCTTCTCTCAAGAACTCATCACAAGGCCATTCACACGGCCGAACCTCCGCAGTACGAGAGAGATTATACTTTGTCTTCTTGTTCTCTTCACTTTGCTTATCCTTCGAGCTTCGGCTCGATGAGCCGCTCAAAAATCTCTTCATCTTTTTCTGAAAATTTCTGAAATTTTAGTAACTTAAAATAAAAGTGAACCAAACTCAACAAGATTGATAGCAACTACTCCTACAAGTTCCTAGAGGCCATATCATGCATTAAAACTACTTTTGACAACATAAATTTGACATGCAAGATCAAGAACAGGGTCACCTAAGCAGCAAAAATTTGCAATGAATAAAGCACTAGAACAAAAACTAATTGGACCATTGGAGGAGTCACATACCGAAGAACAATCCCCCAAAGCAGTTTTGTGAATGGTGCTTTGAGCAAGGAGATCGAAAATGACAGCAAGATGAGTAAGAACTCGGGTTTGAGCTGGTGGGTGATTTTTTCCGGAGCAAGACGAAGTGTGTGGGTGCAAGGATAAGAGGAGGGGACCCACGTGGGGTCCACGAGGCAGGGGGCGCGCCTAGGGGGGTAGGGCGCGCCCTCCACCCTCGTGGGCACATGGTGGGTCCCCCTGGTGTGTTCTCAGTTTCAGATATTCTCAAATATTCTAGAAAAAATCATATTAAATTTTCAGGGCATTTGGAGAACTTTTATTTTTGAGGTATTTTTTATTGCATGGATAATTAGAAAACAGACAGAAAATACTATTTTTTGCTTTATTTAATATAAATAACAGAAATTAAAAGGAGGGTACAGAAGGTTGTGCTTTCTAACTTCATCCATCTCATGCTCATCAAAAGGAATCCACTAACAAGGTTGATCAAGTCTTCTGAACAAACTCATTCTGAATCGCATGAAACCAGAGAAATTTCGAATAGCACTAGGTTACTTCAACGGGGATATGCACGTCCCCAACAATAAGAATATCATATTTCCTCTTGACAGTAGGAAGAGGAAATTCAAAACCTCCAATAGTGATTCTTGAAATTTTTCCAATAGAATTGATACTGTGGACTTGAGGTTGTTTCCTCGGAAAGTGTACCGTATGCTCATTACCATTAACATGAAAAGTGACATTACCTTTGTTGCAATCTATAACAGCCCCTGCAGTATTCAAAAAGGGTCTACCAAGGATAACCGACATACTATCGTCCTCGGGAATATCAAGAATAACAAGTCCATTAAAATAGTAACGTTTGTAACCACAACGGGCACATCCTCACAAATACCGACATGTATAGCAGTTGATTTATCAGCCATTTGCAAATATATTTCAGTAGGTGTCAACTTATTCAAATCAAGTCTACGATATAAAGAGAGACGCATAACACTGGCTCCAAGATCACATAAAGCAGTTGTAACGTAGTTTCTGTTAATGGAGCATGGTATAGTTGGTACTCCTGGATCTCCAAGTTTCTTTGGTATTCCACCCTTAAAAGTGTAATTGGCAAGCATGGTGGAAATTTCAGCTTCCGGTATCTTTCTTTTATTACTAACAATATCCTTCATGTATTTAGCATAAGGATTCATTTTAAGCATACCAGTCAAATGCATATGCAAAAAGATAGGTCTAATCATTTCAGCAAAGCGCTCAAAATCCTCATCATCCTTTTTCTTGGATGGTTTAGGAGGAAAAGGCATGGGTTTCTGAACCCATGGTTCTCTTTCCTTACCATGCTTCCTAGCAATGAAGTCTCTCTTATCATAACGTTGATTCTTTGATTGTGGGCTATCAAGATCAACAGTAGGTTCAATCTCTACATCATTATCATTGCTAGGTTGGGCATCAACATGAACATCATCATTAACATTATCACTAGGTTCATGTTCATTACCAGATGGTGTTTCAGCATCAGAAATAGAAATATCATTGGGATTCTCAGTTGTGTTAACAATAGGTTCACTAGAAGCATGCAAAGTCCTATCATTTTTCTTCTTCTTCTTCTTAGAAGAATTGGGTGCATCAACATTAGTTCTGTAAGAATCTTGCTCAATTCTCTTAGGGTGGCCGTCATGATACAAAGGTTCCTGAGTCATTTTAACCCCTCTAGTCATAACTCTAATGGCATTATCATTTTTCTTAAAGTTTAATTCATTGAGCAAATCATTCTGAGCCTTAAGTACTTGTTCTACTTGAGTGGTAACCATAGAAGCATGTTTACTAATAAGTTTAAGTTCACCTTTAAATCTAGACATATAATAACTCAAGTGTTCAAGCATATCAGCATTGCGTTTCAATTGTCTACCAACATAAGCATTGAAGTTTTCTTGTTTAACAATTATCAAACTCATCTAAGCATTGGCTAGCAGACTTATAACGAGGAATATCACCTTCATCAAATCTATAGAGAGAATTTACCTTTACTACCAATGTCGGGTTATCAAGACCATGTATTTCTTCAATAGGTGGTAAATTCTTAACATCTTCAGCTTTAATACCTTTTTGTTTCATAGATTTCTTTGCCTCTTGCATATCTTCAGGACTGAGAAATAGAATACCCCTTTTCTTTGGAGTTGGCTTAGGAGTTGGTTCAGTAAGTGTCCAATCATTTTCATTACTCAACATATTATTCAATAGCAATTCAGCTTGATAAACTATTCTTTCCCTGAAAACAGAACCAGCACAACTATCCAGGTGGTCTCTGGAAGCATCGGTTAGTCCATTATGAAAGATATCAAGTATTTCATTTTTCTTGAGAGGATGATCAGGCAAAGCATTAAGTAATCGGAGAAGCCCCCCCAAGCTTGTGGGAGACTCTCTTCTTCAATTTGCACAAAATTATATATTTCCCTTAAGGCATCTTGTTTCTTATGAGCGGGGAAATATTTTGCAGAGAAGTAATAAATCATATCTTGTGGACTACGCACACAACCAGGATCAAGAGAATTGAACCATGTCTTAGCATCACCCTTTAATGAGAACGGAAACAACTTAAGGATAAAGTAATAGCGAGTTTTCTCATTATGAGTAAATAGGGTGGCTATATCATTTAATTTAGTAAGATGTGCCACAACAGTTTCAGATTCATAGCCATAAAAAGGATTAGATTCAACCAAAGTAATTAACTCAGGATCGACAGAGAAATCATAATCCTTATCAGTAATAAAGATAGGTGAAGTAGCAAAAGCAGGGTCATATTTCAGTCTAGCATTCAAACACTTTTCTTTAAGCTTAGCTAATAATTTCTTAAGATCAGATCTATCATTGCAAGCAAGAAAGTCTCTAGCAGTTTCTTTATCCATAACATAACCCTCAGGCACAACAGGCAATTCATATCTAGGGGGAGAATCTTCATCATCACATTCATCAATATTATCAGTTTCAATATTTTCATTCTCTATAACCCTAGCCAGTTGTTCATCAAGAAATTCACCTAGTGGCACAATATTATAGGGCATAGAAGTAGTTTCATCATAAGTATCATGCCAAGCAGAAGTGGTATCATCAATAACATGCGACATATCAGAATAAATAGCAGGTGTAGGTGTCGCAAGTTTACTCAAAACAGATGGTGAATCAAGTGCAGAGCTAGATGGTAGTTCCTTACCTCCCCTCGTAGTTGAGGGAAAAATCTTGGTTCTTTCATGTTTCAAGTTCTTCATAGTGATCAACGGATATAAATCCCAAGTGACTCAAAGAATAGAGCTATGCTCCCTGGCAACGGCGCCCGAAAATTGTCTTGATAACCCACAAGTATAGGGGATCGCAATAGTTTTCGACGGTAGAGTATTCAACCCAAATTTATTGATTCGACACAAGGGGAGCCAAAGAATATTCTCAAGTATTAGCAGCCGAGTTGTCAATTCAACCACACCAGGAAACTTAATATCTGCAGCAAAGTATTTAGTAGCAAAGTACTATGATAGTAGTGGTAACGGTAGCAAAAGTAATATTTTTGGTTTTATAGTGATTGTAACAGTAGCAACGGAAATGTAAATAAGCGAAGAACAATATATGAAAAGCTCGTAGGCAATGGATCAGTGATGGATAATTATGTCTGATGCGATTCCTCATGCAATAGTTATAACCTAGGGTGACAAAGAACTAGCTCCATTTCATCAATGTAATGTAGGCATGTATTCCGAATATAGTCATACGTGCTTATGGAAAAGAACTTGCATGACATCTTTTGTCCTCCCCCCCCCCCCCCCGTGGTAGCGGGGTCCTATTGGAAACTAAGGGATATTATGGCCTCCTTTTAATAGAGTACCGGACCAAAGCATTAACACATAGTGAATACATGAACTCCTCAAACTATGGTCATCACTGCTAAGTATCCCAATTATTGTCACTTTGGGGTTAACGGATCATAACACATAATAGGTGACTATAGAATTGCAAGATAGGATCAAGAACTCACATATATTCATGAAAACATAATAGGTTCAGATCTGAAATCATGGCACTCGGGCCCTACTGACAAGCATTAAGCATAGCAAAGCCATATCAACATCAATCTCAGAGCATAGTGGATACTAGGGATCAAACCCTAACAAAACTAACTCGATTACATGATAAATCTCATCCAATCCATCACCGTCCAGCAAGCCTACGATGGAATTACTCACGCACGGCGGTAAGCATCATGAAATTGGTGATGGAGGAAGGTTGATGATGACGATGGCGACGGATTCCCCTCTCCGGAGCCCCGAACGGACTCCAGATCAGCCCTCCTGAGAGAGTTTATGGCTTGGCGGTGGCTCCGTATCTTAAAACACGATGAATCCTTCTCTCCGATGTTTTTCTCCCCAAAAGTGAATATATGGAGTTGGAGTTGAGGTCGATGGAGCGTCAGGGGGCCCATGATGCAGGGGATGCGCCCAGGGGATAGGGATGGCAATTTTATCCATGGATCTGGATACCCATGGATACCTGACCCGATTGGGCAAGGGTATGGAGCACATTTCTGCCCATGGGTTCATGGATATGGATACCCACGAACTGCTGGGTTGGGCACGGTTATAGTTTGTGCTCCATGGATATCCAATGGATACCCGTATGACATGTGAGGCCATATACCAGTCACAGTAGAAAGAACGAATCAATGGGAAATGGCAGGCAATATGCAACTGGTGCCATAAGCTATATGCTGCAAAATCAACCTCTGTTATGTCACACTTAAGGACTCATCGTATTACTTGTTTGCTACTTATGCATGTAGCTTATGTTGACATTTGTGAGTGAATGATGTTGAGTTAATTTGATATTTCGGAAGGCTTCATGCTGACTTTTCTATGCCCATGGAGCTCCATGGGTATGTGGGTATCCAGTGGGTTTGGGCATGGGCACAAGTTGTGCCCATGGATAATTTGGTGGATGGGCAGAGGGTAGGAAGATGGGCCATGGGTTGGATTTGGACCAGCTCCACCCGCCCCAAACTCGACCCATTACCATCCCTACCAGGGGGCAGGCGCGCCCCCCACCCTCCTGGACAGGGTGTGGGCCCCCTGACATAGATTCTTCCGCCAGTATTTTTATATATTCCAAAAATAATCTCCGTTGATTTTCAGGTCATTTCGAGAACTTTTATTTCTGCACAAAAATAACACCATGGCAATTCTGCTGAAAACAGCGTTAGTCCGGGTTAGTTCCATTCAAATCATGCAAGTTAGAGTCCAAAACAAGGGCAAAAGTGTTTGGAAAAGTAGATATGTTGGAGACGTATCACTCCCCTCCTTGCACGGAAAGACGCTCCAAGCAGAGGCAGGACCCAGCCAGTGTCCGTGGCAAAGCGACTCCGCCGACTGAACAGACCTTCAAGCGCACTAGGACATCTTCTATTGTGCCGACTGAAAAAGATCTGAAGCAACTCAAAGTCATGCCGCCAAAACCCCGGAAGGCCTTTCCCAAGATCAAAGTGGACATCCCTATCGCTTCTAGGTAATCACTGAGCTCGACCTCTTAGTTTTAGCATGACCCGATATTTGGTCGATTCACTTTCCTGTTCTAACCAAGTGAACTCTGAAATTTGCAATGCTGCCTCTGAGACTTCTATGTTCCAAGATGATGATGACGAGGAGATGGAAGATGCAGCCACCTCCCACGTGGGTATAACTTTTGTCATTTTGTCTTTACTTTATCAGCCATTTTGATGGTCGACTAAACTTCTGTATTCGAACTTCCAGATGACGACGAAGACGTCCCATAGAGAGCCATGGGAAGGAGAGGCAGGACTTGAGCAGGAAGGCACCAGCTGGCAAGACATCCCAGTCGACGCCGGTGACGGAACTAGTGATTCAGTAGTCCGAAGCCGTGAACTGGGCTTCTGTTACTTTTGTTGTTCCAGTGTCGAGTGAACGCCCTTCATCATCGACTGAGGAAGTCCCTGCTTCATCTGTCCAACACCATGCCTCAGATCCTCAAGCTTCCGCGACTGGACCCACGTCTCCGCTATTCGTCACCCATCATGTTCCGGAGGACCAGGCGAGCGCTGCTACCGAAGCTATACGCCAAGCAGGCCTGATGATGGAGCGGGTGAAGACAGTGCACGAGACCAGCCAAGCTTCCTATGATGTCAGTGCAGCCCTCCGAGCCAATGTCCAGGTTAGTTGGTTTCCTACTGATCTCCTATCTTGATGCTTGTTCTGTTAGGATATGCTACCTGAAAACTTCTCATTGTGCATCCATTTGTCAGTCTGTTCTTCGCATCTATACACCCACCGGGTGTTCCAATTTATGCTGAGTAGTTTTTCCAGTTGAGTCGACTAGGTTATGTCGATTGTAACTTTGGACTAGTGGGGGCACGCAGAGTGCACCGACTAGGTGTAGTCTCTGAGGCCGCCGTCGAATGTGTGATTCAGCGGGGGTCTTGATAAAAATATCTTGTTCTTCGGTTCTTCCACTCGATCTGGGCAGACCATGTCGAGTGGAACCTGGACCAGTGGGGGCACGCTAAGTGCACCCATTGGGTGTAGTAACCGAGACCGCGGTCGACTGCGGGTAGTCAGTTGGGGTATGAGAATAACTGTTTCCTCTCTCTTTTTTTACTCGATCTGGGAGTGGAACCTGGACTAGTGGGGGCATGCTAAGTGCACCCACTGGGTGTAGTCCCCGAGACTATTGTTGAATGTTTGATTCTGAAGTAGTCTTAGAATTCTTTTCACTCGGAAGCAAATAATGTTTGATTCTGTCCATTGATGCATCTTTCTGCTAACTTCAGAAATCCTGTGAGCTCATCTCCAAATTTGCTGAATTCGAGGAGAAGCAGAGACAACTCAACCTTGACTTGGAGTTGGCCAAGCAGAACTTGCAGAAGCCAAAGACGAAGCAACTGGTATGGAAGGTAACAACTTCTCGACTGTGTGACTAGACTGTCTCTCAAGTCATCTCCTCGTTCTTATCTCTGAACCGGGTGTTGTATATATATATTTTCAGAGAAAATGAGGCAGGATCTGGCACAAAAGGACCTTGAACTTGCCGCAGCACAGAAGGAAGCTCAGGAAAAAACAACACTCGCCTCCAAGAAGCTGGCTTTAGTTGGGGCGCTAGAGGAAGACAATGCCAAGCTGAAGACATCTCTTGTCAGGTAAAACAAGCATAACTTCAAAACTTTAAGCACATAGAGAGGAAACTTGATATTATTACAATTCCTACAAGCATATGTTCCTCCCTCATAATAATTTTCAGTAGCATAATGAATGAATTCAACAATATAACCAGCACCTAAAGCATTCTTTTCATGATCTACAAGCATAGAAATTATATTACTCTCCACACAAGCAAAATTCTTCTCATGAATAATGGGAGTATCATAGGAAACTCGAATACTATAAATTGTTTCCATATTAAAAGAGTAAGGTTCAGAGAAGGGGTAATCATAATCATGACAAGTTTTATAAATATAATCACTACTTTTTATAGCATAAGTATCATCACAATAATCATCATAAGTAGGGGGCATGCTATCATCATTATAAACTTGCATATCAAAACTTGGGAGACTAAAAATATCATCTTCATTAATCATAGCTTCCCCAAGCTTGGAACAAACATTAATTGCAGCAAATATATTCTCAAATATGTCATCCTCATCAAACATAGCTTCCCCAAGCTTGGGCCTTTTCAAATCATAAGCATAATCACTCTCATCATTAATAGTATAGATAGCACCGATAGTATGGCAATTATTATATTCTTCCAAGAAAGTGCCAAAAAGATTTTCAAGATCATAAGAAGTATCATTATCTTCCACAATTATATTTTCATGAGGCACAATAGTAATAGGAGCAGCATTATTTGGGAGAGATATCTTTTTACCTCTCTTCCTTTTTCTTTTCTTCTTCTTCACCACATCATGCGTGGGTTCAATCCTCCTTTTGGAGCTCCTTATTAATGAGATTGGTTGAATAGAGGGCTCCTCTTCGTTACCAGATTCATCATAAGAAATAATAGGAGAATATTGGGAAGTCTCTTCCCTTTCGTTAGCATTCTCTTCATCTTCTATTTGTTTTCTTTTCTTTATGTAAATGGCAATATAAGGATTTTCAATGCAATTCACCGCACAATACATATAAATCTTCTCTAGATCAAAACCAAGAAGTTTATCGAGATTATTTTGGAATACCCTCAGTTATACGTTTCATTTCTTCGTAACCCAAGAGCAAACTAAGTTCATTATGATGTGCAAGGGAAATCAAGTAATAACAATTTTTGGACATGATACGGTCATAAAACAATTTGCATTTGATATTTAAATGACCATGTTCATTGCAAAGTTCGCAAGTATGGGTAAGATATCTTAAATTTTCAGCACATTCATCTAGCTCTTCTTGCAACAATTTGGTTTCTAAGTACTTATGCCTCTTGCAATATCTGTCTTCCCTATTTGGTGTGTACTTGCAAACCCAGTCTACTCCACAAAAATTGACATGTTTATAGGAGGTATTTTCATCATAACTAGTGCAATCATCATTAGCATCATGGATATTCAAAGAATTCGTACTAACAACATTGCAATCATGCTCATCATTCAAATATTTAGTGCCAAACATTTTAGAGATCTCTTCTTCTAGCACTTGAGCACAATTATCCTTTCCATCATACTCACGAAAGATATTAAAAAGATGAAGCGTATGAGACAAACTCAATTCCATTTTTTGTAGTTTTCTTTTATAAACTAAACTAGTGATAAAACAAGAAACTAAAAGACTCGATTGCAAGATGTAAAGATATACCTTCAAGCGCTAACCTCCCCGGCAACGGCGCCAGAAATGAGCTTGATGTCTACTACACAACCTTCTTCTTGTAGACATTGTTGGGCCTCCAAGTGCAGAGGTTTGTAGGACAGTAGCAAATTTCCCTCAAGTGGATGACCTAAGGTTTATCAATCCGTAGGAGGTGTAGGATGAAGATGGTCTCTCTCAAGCAACCCTGCAACCAAATAACAAAGAGTCTCTTGTGTCCCCAACACACCCAATACAATGGTAAATTGTATAGGTGCAGTAGTTCGGCGAAGAGATGGCGAAACAAGTGCGATATGGATGGTAGATAAAGGTATTTGCAATCTGAAATAATAAAAACAGCAAGGTAGCAAGTGATAAAAGTGAGCGTAAACGATATTGCAATGTGTGGAAATAAGTCCTAGGGTTCATACTTTCACTAGTGTAAGTTCCCTCAACAATACTAACATAATTGGATCACATAACTATCCCTCAACATGCAACAAAGAGTCGCTCCAAAGTCACTAATAGCGGAGAACGAACAAAGAGATTATGGTAGGGTACGAAACCACCTCAAAATTATTCTTTCCAATCAATCCGTTGGGATATTCCTATAAGTGTCACAAACAGCCCTGGAGTTCGTACTAGAATAACACCTTAAGATACAAATCAACCAAAACCCTAATGTCACCTAGATACTCCAATGTCACATCAAGTATCCATGGGTATGATTATACGATATGCGTCACACAATCTCAGATTCATCTATTCAACCAACACAAAGGACCTCAAAGAGTGCCCCAAAGTTCTACCGGAGAATCATGACGAAAACGTGTGCCAACCCCTATGCATAGGTTCCCAATGTCACGAAACCCGCAAGTTGGTCACCAAAACATACATCAAGTGGCACGTGGTATCCATTGTCACCACAGATATCCACGGCAAGACATACATCAAGTGTTCTCAAGTCTTTAAAGACTCAATCCGATAAGATTACCTCAAGGGGAAAACTCAATTCATTACAAGAGAGAAGAGGGGGAGGAGAAACATAAGATCCAACTATAATAGCAAAGCTCGCGATACATCAAGATCGTGCCAAATCAAGATCACGAGAGAGAGAGAGATCAAACACATAGATGCTGGTACATACCCTCAGCCCCAAGGGAGAACTACTCCCTCCTCGTCATGGAGAGCACCGGGATGATGAAGATGGCCACCGGAGAGGGATTGCCCCCTCCGGCAGGGTGCTAGAACGGGTCTAGATTGGTTTTCGGTGGCTACGGAGGCTTCTGCGGCGGAACTCCCGGCCTATTGTGCTGACGGATGTTTTTAGGGTATATGGAGATATATAGGCGGAAGAAGTACGTCAGGGGGGCCACGAGGGGCTCACGAGGGTGGAGGGCGCGCCCCCCTGCCTCGTGACCTCCTCGCAGATCCCCCGACGTGCACTCCAAGTCTTCTGGGCTTCTTTCCTTCCAAAAATGAGTTCCGTGAAGTTTCAGGTCAATTGGACTCTGTTTGATTTTCCTTTTCTTCGAAACCCTAAAACAGGGTAAAAACAGAAACTGGCACTGGGCTCTGGGTTAATAGGTTAGTCCCAAAAATGATATAAAAGTGTATAATAATGCCCATAAACATTCAAAACAGTAGATAATATAGCATGGAGCAATAAAAAATTGTAGATACGTTGGAGACGTATCACGCTCCAAAATGACCTCGAGTCCTTGATGACTCGACTCAATGAGATCCCTGGTTGAGTGTAGGAATGGAAGAAGTCGTCTGTTCGATGCGGTGGCGATGTGGCTCTGTCTCTCACTCACGTCCATTGCAAGGAGGCCAAAGAGGAGAAGTTAGCAGCGATCAAGGTTGCTAACACGAAGAGACTTGACTTCTAGTCTTTCATGGAGACCTTTATTGCTGCCACTACTCGAATTGCAAATGGAATCGACCTGGATGAGTTCGTCGAGCCTGCCAGTCCTCCTCCTATGGAGTGAACAAACTTTTTATGATCCGATTAAATTTGCCTCGGTATGTCGAGTGGTTTTGTAACCATTAAACTTCTTCGGGCCAGATGCCCAAGTACTTTAATCTGCAGTCTGGAACCTCGTGGGATATATCTGAACTTTGTTGTCTTTGAATCTCTTGACTCTGAGTGGAACTTGATTCCTCAGTCTGAATTGTAACTGACTCTGTGATGCAGCTCAGTCGAGTGGATCATGAACGAGGGCACTTGGTGCCGTCCATAACCTGTACCTCGTCGTCCTTGCGAATCAAGATATAGCGGACATTGTATTTGTGCTGCAGCTCTGAGGATAAGGTCACGGTCGACCTGCACCTCGTCATCCTTGCAGATCAGGATGGAGCGTACATTGTATTTGTGCCGCAGCTCTGAGGATAAGGTCACAGTCGACCTGCACCTTGTCATCGTTGCGGATCAGGATGAAGCGTGTTTTAAACTTGGGCGAGTACGGAACTGCAGCTAAGCCTCCGAGTGGGAGGATTGCTCTCCACTCGATAGGATTTTTTAAACTTAGGCGAGTATGAGACTGGAGCTAAGCCCCCGAGTGGGAGCATTGCTCTCCATTCGGTAGGATTTTTTAAACTTAGGTGAGTACGGGAGTGCAGCTAAGCCCTCGAGCGGGAGGATTGCTCTCCACTCAGTAGGATTTTTTAAACTTAGGAGAGTATAGGACTGCAGCTAAGCCCGCAAGTGGGAGGATTGCTCTCCACTCGGTAGGATTTTTTAAACCTAGGCGAGTACGAGACTACAGCTAGAAGAGGGAAATAGGGATATGGTGAAATCGGTAGACGCTACAGACTTGATTGTATTGAGCCTTGGTATGGAAACCAGCTAAGTGGTAACTTCCAAATTCAGGGAAACCCTGGAATTAAAAAAGGGAAATCCTGAGCCAAAACCGTGTTTTGAGAAAACAAGGGGTTCTCGAACTAGAATACAAAGGAAAAGGATAGGTGCAGAGACTCAATGGAAGTTGTTCTAATGAATCGAGTTAATTACATTGTGTTGTTAGTAAGCCCCCGAGTGGGAGGATTGCGCTCCACTCGGTAGGATTTTTTAAACTTAGGCGAGTATGGGACTGCAGCTAAGCCCCCGAGTGGAAGGATTACCCTTCACTCGGTAGGATTTTTTAAACTTAGGCGAGTACGAGACTGCAGCTAAGCCCCCGAGTGGGAGGATTGCTCTCCATTCGGTAGGATTTTTTAAACTTAGGAAAGTACGACACTGCAGCTAAGCCCCTGAGTGGGAGGATTGCTCTCCATTCGGTAGGATTTTTAAACTTAGGCGAGTATGGGACTACAGCTAAGCTCCCGAGTGGGAGGATTGATCTCCACTCGGTAGGATTTTTTTAAACTTAGGCGAGTATGAGACTACAGCTAAGCCCCCGAGTGGGAGGATTGCTCTCGATTCGGTATGATTTTTTAAACTTAGGCGAGTACGGGACTGCAACTAAGCTCCCGAGTGGGAGGATTGCCCTCCACTCAGTAGGATTTTTAAAACTTAGGCTAGTACGGAACTGCAGCTAAGCCCCCGAGTGGGAGGATTGCCCTCCACTCGGTAGGATTTTTTAATATTAGGTGAACCGGATTCACAGCTAATCCCCTGAGTGGGAGGATTGCCCTCCACTCAGTAGGATTTTTTAATCTTAGGCGAATCGGATTCGCAGCTAAGCCCCCGAGTGAGAGGCTTGCTCTTCACTTGGTAGGATTATGTTTTTGAAACTTAGGCGAATCAGATTCGTGGCTAAGCTACCCACTGGGGGATTTTGAACACATGTATAAGTAATAACAATCATTTAGGAGACTGAAAAGCCATATCTTTGATAAATAAACTTAAAGGTACTTCTTATTACATCGCGATAGTCTGAATGCTTAAGTGTAAAATGGCGGAGAAGCTCCGCATTCCAAGCGCGTGGCTCGTCTTTCTTTTGTTCCACAACATGCATGTGGTATGCTCCGTTGTGGAGCACTTTGGTGATGCTGAAGGGACCTTCCCAGGCGGGAGCAAGCTTGTGTGGATGTTGCAGATCCACTCGGAGAACTAGGTCCCCTTACTGAAATGCTCGACCTGTTACGTTCCTAGCATGGAACCGACTAAGGTCTTGTTTATAAATGGTCGATCTGATCAGGGACATCTCTCTTTCTTTTTCCAAAAGATCAATAGCATCTTGCCGGGCTTGTTCCGCTTTTGCCTCTGAGAAGAGCTCCACTCACAGGGCATTATGGTGTAAATTAGTCGGTAGCACGACTTCGCCTCCATAAACCATGAAGAAAGGAGTCTGGCCAGTCGAACGATTTGGCGTTGTTCTCAGACCCCACAGTACTGATAGTAACTCATCTACCCAGGCACCAGTCGCATGCTTGAGGTCTCGCATCAATCTGGGCTTCAACTCTTGTAAGATCAAACCATTTGCTCTTTCTGCTTGTCCATTCGACTGAGGGTGAGCGACTGAAGTGTAGTTGACCCAGGTGTGCTAGGAAGCACAGAAAGCTCTGAGCTCATCTGAATCAAAGTTTGAACCATTTTCTGTGATGATGCTATGTGGGACTCCATATCTGAATGTTAACTGTCTGATGAAACCGGTGGCGGTTCTCGAATCGAGGTTCTTGATGGGTTTGTCTTCAATCCATTTAGTGAACTTGTCGACTGCAACAAGCAGGTGGGTGAAACCACTTCTGCCAGTCCTCAAGGGTCCAACCATATCCAGCCCCCAAACAGCAAATGGTCGGACGAGTGGAATGGTCTTCAAGGCTGAAGCGGGCTTGTGAGACATGTTGGAGTAGAACTGGCATCCCTCACACTTGTCAACTATTTCCTTTGCCATTTCATTTGCTCATGGCCAGTAAAAACCTGCTCGGTATGCTTTGGCCACGATTTTCCGAGAGGACGCATGGTGACCACAGGTCCCCGAGTGGATATCATTAAGAATCATTCGACCCTCCTTTGGGGTAATGCATCGCTGGGCAACCCCAGTCACACTCTGCCTGTACAGTAGACCACTTATCATAGTGAAGGCTTTGGATCGACAGACAATCTGTCATGCTTAATCTTCGTCTTCTGGAAGTTCTTTCCTGAGAATATATGTGATATACGGCACTGTCTAGTCAGGAATGACGACCAAAACTTCCATGATTAGGTCGACCACGGCTGGGATTTCAACTTCAGTCGGATCAGTAGAACTCTTAGGTTGTGGGGACTCTTCTGTGAAGAGATCCTGTTGAACTGATGGTGTGGAAGATGCTCTAAGAACACATTGCTGGGAATGGGCTCCCGCTTGGAACCTATTTTTTCCAGGTCGTCTGCTGCCTGGTTCTTCAGTCGGGGAATGTGGTGGAGCTGTAGCCCTTCAAACTTCTTTTCTAACTTTCTCACTTAATTGCAATAACCAGTCATAGCTGGGCTTCTGACGTACCACTCCTTCATCACTTGGTTGACCACCAAATCTGAGTCCCCGTAGACCATTAGGCGACGGACACCGAGTGAAATGTCCATTCGCAGCCCATACAGAAGTTCTTCGTACTCAGCTTCATTGTTGGAGGAATCAAAGTGAATCTGAAGGACATAACTGAGTTTGTCGCCTCATAGGGATATCAGGACTACTCCAACGCCATAACCATTCAACATCTCGGATCCATCAAAGAACATAGTCCAATGTTCCGACTGGACTTGAGTCAGTTGTTGTTGCTCGATCCACTCGACGAGGAAATCTGCTATTTCTTGGGACTTGATTGCTTTCTTTGCCTCAAACTTGATATTCAATGGAAGGAGTTCAATCGCCCACTTTGCCACTCGACCAGTTGCATCTCTTTTGTTCAGAATTTCTGAGAATGGAGCATCGCTAATGACTGTGACAGAGTGATCTGAGAAATAATGTCCAACCTTCTTCGTGGTCAAGTAAATTCCATAGACAAGCTTCTGATAACACGGATATCTCTGCTTGGATGGAGTTAAGACTTCAGAAATATAGTACACTTGGTGTTGAACCTTATAGGCTTTACCTTCTTCTTCCCGCTCGACCATGAGTACTGTACTGACAACTTGTCCAGTTGCTGCAATGTAAAGCAGTAAAGGCTCTTTGCTGATTGGAGCAGCGAGCACCGGCTGGGTGGAAAGCAGGGTTTTGAGCTCTGCAAACGCTGCGTCAGCTTCAGGAGTCCACTCAAACTTATCAGATATTTTCATCAATCGGTAAAGAGGCAATGCCTTTTCACTGAGATGAGAGATGAATTGACTCAAGGCGGCCAAACAACTAGCAAGCTTCTGAACGTCGTGTATGCGCACATGGCTTTTCATTCGGAGTATTGCACCAACTTTCTCTTGGTTAGCATCGATCCCATGTTCGGAAACGAGGAATTCGAGTAACTTTCCACCTGGAACTCCGAATGTACACTTCGACGGGTTAAGCTTGATATCATATCTTGTCAGGTTGGCAAAGGTTTCAGCGAGGTCGGTCAGTAGGTCGGAACCTTTATGCGACTTAACCACGATGTCATGCATGTATGCTTCCACATTCCGACTGATTTGATTGAGCAGGCACTTCTATATCATGCGCATGAATGTGGCGCCAGCATTCTTGAGACCAAACGGCATGGTAACATAGCAAAAGCACCCAAATGGGGTGATAAAAGCTATTTTTATTTCATCGGGTCCATACAGTCGGATCTGATGGTACCCGGAGTATGCGTCCAGAAAGGACAATCACTCACATCCCGCAGTCGAGTCGACTATTTGATCGATGCGGGGGAGAGGGAGGTGATCTTTCAGGCAGGCCCGATTGATATGCTTGAAGTCAATGCGCATATGGAGTGAATCATCTTTCTTAGGAACCATGACGACATTGGCGAGGCACTCGGAGTGGTAAATCTGTGGGATGAACTCAGCTGCCAGAAGCGGAGCCACTTCCTCGCCAATTGCCTTTCTTTTCTCCACGGCGGACCATCGGAGATGCTCTTTGACATGTTTTTCTTTTGGGTCGAATCACAAATGGTGCTCAGCCAATTCCCTAGGTACACCTGGCATATTAGAAGGTTTCCATGCAAAGATGTTCCAGTTCCCACGGAGGAAGTGGATGAGCGCTTCTTCCTATTTGCTGTCGAGTGTTGTTGAAATATGAGTCGGAGCAGCATTGGAATCAGTCGGGTGAATATGAACTAACTTTATTTCACCAGACGACTTAAATGTAGATCCTGAAGCAGGCTTTTTAGCTCTCAACAAATCACTCGGATCTGCAGTCTTCTTGTATTCTTCCATTTCTATTGCTGCCATCTGTTCATCGGCAATCTTCGAGCCCTTTTGGAAGCACTCATCTTCCTGCTTCTGATTACCAGTGACTGTAATCACACCCCTAGGGCGAGGCATCTTGAGTTTGAGGTACACGTGACATGGTCGAGCCATGAAACGAGCATACGTAGTTTTGCCCAGGATAGCATGATAGGCACTATGAAAATCGACAACTTCAAATGTCAACTTTTCCTTACGGTAATTCTTTGAATCACCGAAACCACGTCAAGAGTGATCTGGCCGAGTGAATTAGCTTTGTTTCCAGGTATAACTCCGTGGAACCGCATGTTGTTCTCGCTGAGCTTGGACATCGGAATGCCCATCCCTCGGAGGGTCTCAGCATACAAAATGTTGAAACCATTGCCGCCATCCATCAAGACTATGGTCAATCGGGTGCCCCCAACAACCGGGTTGACCACCAATGCTTGCCTCCCAGGCATGGCTACGTGCGGCGGGTGGTCCGACTGGTCGAATGTGATGGGAGTCTTCGACCACTTCAGATACGTGGTCATTGTCGGAGCAACCATGTTTACTTCTCTGTTGATCACTTTCAGTCGACTTTTACTTTCAATGTCAGGAAAAATCACCAAAGTGGAATTGACATTGGGAAATCCTTCATCATCCTCTTTCTTCTCCGCATCCTTGTCAGATTCCTTCTCTTTCTCACTGGGTTGCTTTTCTCGGAACTGCTATATAAGGAATCGGCACTGTCGAGTGGTATGTTTGTGATAAATCAGATTACCCTCTTCATCTTTCTTGATGTGAATGTGATATGGCAGATCCAACACGTCATTCCCTGTTGAAGCCTTCACCATCTTGGGGGTCTAGGGCCCTTTAGGCTTTCCTCTAGATTTTCCTTGGGCTGCGACTACAACTTCTCCAGGACCTGCAGGTTCTGCTTTGCACTTTTGCTTCTGATTGGAATTACCTCCTCCAGTGTCCTAGCCAACTGGTTTGCCCTTGCCGCTGCGGAGTCGGTCTTCTTCTTCGCCGTTTGTGTACCGAGTGGCTATCTCCATCATTCGGGTCAGGGTCATGTATCCTGTCTGACCGAATTTCAGGTTGAGCTCCTGATACAGAACGCCCTCCTTGAAGGCACAAACTGCTTGATGCTGAGACACATTCTCCACAGTGTGATGCAAAGTGGTCCACCTCTGGATATAATCCCTCAAAGTTTCATTCGGTTTTTGCATGCAATGTTGCAATTTTGTCAATCCTGCTGGTCGTTTGCACGTGCCCTCAAACGTTCTAACGAACACTCAGTACAACTCCTCCCAGATGAATATACTGCCCGGAGCCAACTGATTCAACCAAGCTCTAGCTGACCCTTCAAGCATTAGGGGAAGGTGCTTCATGGCCACCTCATCGTTTCCTCCACCGATCTGCACATCCACTCGGTAGTCCTCAAGCCAGGTGTCAGGATTCGATTCACCAGTGAACTTACTGACTCCAGTCACCAACCTGAAGTTGGGAGGGATCTCTACGGCCCTGATGGCTTTGCTAAAACACTCAGGACCAGAAACATGCACTCTGCTTCCAGTCGGGCGATCTCTGGCTTGCCCTTCTCTGTGTGCTCGATTCCTGTCCACCAAACCTTGCACCAGAATTGACCTTGCATCAAACGCTGGTTCTCTTGGGTCAACTAGCCTCCTCTGCTCTTTGTTGTACGGGTGCCTATCATCATAATGCCGAGGCACATATGATTCGCCGCTCGGAGGGGGCGTAGGCACTCGACGGCAGTCATCACGGTCGAGCTGATGATCGTGTTGCTCGTGGTTCTGACCCAAGTACCGCCCTTGGTCATGCCCTCATCCCTCACGCCGTGGAGGCGATCTTGGGCTGTGAGCCGACTGAACTATGTCAGCTACCATAGATCTGCTATGAATTCCGTTACGCGACTGAGACACTACAGTGTTCTGCTCTCCTGTTGCTCGGAGCAGCACTCTGATCTACATCAAACCTCTACCAGCTTCCGACTGGGACGATTGAATAGATTCTTCTATGTGGGCTGCGGCTGTAAGGTTTTGAATCGGAGTACAGTATACCTGTGGTTCAGGCAGGAACAGCTACCGCTGACTGGATTCGGGGATCTGCCGCCGAGCACGCTCGTAGAGTGCACACTGAAGGTTCTCCAGTCGAGTGCGCTCAGCCAAAGTAGCCAAGCGCATTGCCTCTAAGGCCCAAGCCTCAGAGGTCTCTCCGACAACGGGCGTGTGGAGCGCCTCCATATTACGGCATTGAAGTTCCTCCCTCTGCTGAGAAGAAAGGGTTTCGGGGTGGTACTCCTCGTGAACGCGCGACGGATCACCGCCGCCGTCGTCTCTGTCGTTGTGACGCAGTCCAGGAGGGCTGCATGGCGTGTCGGCCATCAGGACCTCAGTTGCGGGGTCACTGCTGCCACACTCAGATAGGGTCTTGATGGAGCCGGTCGACAGATCGAACAGGCCGTAGAGAGATTCGCCGGGCTTGATTGCTGTGACTTGAGGGGTGGCCGACTGACGTGCCACCGCATGCTTCACCCACCAATGAAGCCATGACCGACCGGACTTTTTGTGACGGCGAACAGCGGGGAGCGAAGACACCGCGGGAGCCGATAGATACTGGGTCGACGACTGCCGCAGAAGGACGCGGCGAACGCACGCGCGAACGTGCATCGCCCCACGGATGGGGAGTGCCTTGACGTCAAGGGGAGCTTCCTGGAGCCAAGCAGAGTCGTCGGCGATGAAAACAAGTGCGCCGAGACAGATCTCGCGGCCCTTAGCCAAACCTCTGCCGAAAACCATGATGAAAGGATTCGGAGAAATCGCAACCTCACCGGAAAGTCGCAAAGACACTTGCCCCACGGTGGGCGCCAACTATCGTGGTTCTAAGTCTGACAGTAGAATGGGAGTAGGTATGAGGAGGCAAGATCCTAGCTACGGTGAAGTTGTGCACGCAAGATTTACGAGTTCAGGACCTTCTCAGAGGAAGTAAGAGCCCTACGTCTCGGTGCCCGGAGGCTGGTCGATTGGATTATGCATGAAGTAACAGGGGGTGCGAAGCCTTGTCTCAGTGGAGGGGGTGGCTTATATAGAGTGCGCCAGGACCGCGGCCAACCCACGTTACAAGGAGTTCAATGTACATAAAGAGGGGACGTTACTGGCAACGTTAGCATTAAAGTGATATAAATGGCCCTTAAGACTACGGAGTGAACGCTTGACGTTGCCATCCAAAGTGACCTTAGATCTTCTGTAATCCGAGTGGTTTCTGATGTGCTCGAATGATTATATCTTGGTCGACTAGAATTGGGTTATCCGAGTGGAACCATGGTCGAGTGAGTTGTACCTTGAGGTGACTTCAGTCGGTAGAATTTTCTATCCTTTAAATGTCTTTGACTGTAGGGCGGTGTCCTTTGGAGGGATGCTTAGATCAGGTCTATTATCCTACCTTAGGTACATGTCATCGTCACGCTCCTCCACTGGCTACTGTTCAACCACCGCTCTCCACGGGGTCCTGTTCAACCAGCCCTCCATGGGCTACTGTTCATCCAGCCCTCTAGCGGCTACTGTTCAACCAGGCCTCCACCGGCTACTATTCATTCAGCCCTCCACGGGGTCCTGTTCATCCACCGGCTCGATCGATCGGGGTCCTGTTCGTCCAGCGGCAACGGCCTCTACTACCACGGGGTCCTGTTCATCCAACCGCCCACCGGGACTGTTCATCCAAACCCTCCAACAATGCTCACTGTTCATCAAGAGGCAACATCGATCGGCTTCAGTTAGTAGCAGTAGCGAAGGAATCACTCGAGTTCAGTTAACAGCAAGGGATCGATTGATCGCTCGGGTTCAGTAACGCGTAGCCTGCAGTGCAACCGCTCGGGTTAAGTTAGAGCGCAACGCCTCGCACACACGCGCGTACATATGAGAGGAACGCGCATCGCTCGGCCCCGACGACCCACCATAACCGGGAACTCCCCCAATATTTGATACGTCCATTTCGCATCATGCTTTTGTATCAATATTTATTGCATTTATGGGCTGTTATTACACATAATGTCACAATACTTATGCCTATTCTCTTTTATTTTACAAGGTTTACATGAAGAGGGAGAATGCCGGCAGCTGGAATTCTGGGCTGGAAAAGGAGCAAATATTAGAGACCTATTCTACACAACTCCAAAAGTCCTGAAACTTCACGGGAGCACGTTTTGGAATATATAAAAATACTGGCGAAATAATTAACCAGAGGGGGCCCACACCCTGGCCACGAGGGTGGGGGCGCTCCCTACCTCCCTGGGCGCCCCCCTGTCTCGTGGGCCCCCTGGCAGGCCTCCGGTGCCCATCTTCTGCTATATGAAGTCTTTCGTCTGATAAAAAATCATAAGCAAGCTCACGGGACGAAACTCCACCGCCACGAGGCGGAACCTTGGCGGAACCAATCTAGGGCTCCGGCGGAGCTGTTCTGCCGGGGAAACATCCCTCCGGGAGGGGGAAAGCATCAACATCGTCATCACCATCGATCCTCTCAGCGGGAGGGGGTCAATCTCCATCAACATCTTCACCAGCACCATCTCCTCTCAAACCCTAGTTCATCTCTTGTATCCAATCTTTGTCTCAAAACCTCGGATTGGTACCTGTGGGTTGCTAGTAGTGTTGATTACTCCTTGTAGTTGATGCTAGTTGGTTTATTTGTGGAAGTCATATGTTCATATCCTTTATGTATATTAATACCCCTGTGATTATGAACATGAATATGATTTGTGAGTAGTTATGTTTGTTCCTGAGGACATGGGAGAAGTCTTGCTATAAGTAGTCATGTCAATTTGGTATTCGTTCGATATTTTGATGAGATGTATGTTGTCTATCCTCTAGTGGTGTCATGTGAACGTTGATTACATGGCACTTCACCATTGTTTGGGCCTAGGGGAAGGCATTGGGATGTAATAAGTAGATGGTGGGTTGCTAGAGTGGCAGAAGCTTACACCCTAGTTTATGAATTGCTTCGTAAGGGGCTGATTTGGATCCATATGTTTCATGCTATGGTTAGGTTTACCTTAATACTTCTTTTTTAGTTGCCGATGCTTGCAAGACGGGTTAATCATAAGTGGGATGCTTGTCAAAGTATGGGCAGTACCCAAGCACCGGTCCACCCACATATCAAATTATCCAAGTACCGAACATGAATCATATGAACGTGATGAAAACTAGCTTGACGATAATTCCCATGTGTCCTCGGGAGCGCTTTCCTTTATATAAGATTTTATCCAGGCTTGTTCTTTTCTGCAAAAAGTATTGGGCCATCTTGCTGCACCTTATTTACTTTTATTACTTGTTACCCGTTACAAATTACCTTATCACAAAACTATCTGTTACTGATAGTTTTAGTGCTTGAAGAGAATACCTTACTGAAAACTCCTTATCATTTCCTTCTGGCGCTATTGCCGGGGAGTGAAGCGCCTTTGGTAGGTGGAATTTGGTAAGGAAAAATTTATACAGTGTTCTGAAATTTACTGTCACTTGTTACTATGGAACATAATCCTTTGAGGGGCTTGTTCGGGGTATCTTCATCCCGACCAGTAGAGCAAAGAGTTGCTCCTCAACCTACTGAACCTACTAAAAATGTTTACTTTAAAATTCCTTTGGGTGTGATAGAGAAGCTGCTAGCTAATCCTTTCACAGGTGATGGAACATTACATCCCGATTTGCACCTAATCTATGTGGATGAAGTTTGTGGATTATTTAAGCTTGCAGGTATGCCCGAGGATGTTATCAATAAGAAGGTCTTCCCTTTATCTTTGAAGGGAAAGGAATTGACATGGTTTATGCTATGTGATGATATGGGATCATGGAACTACAACCGATTGAAATTGGAATTTCATCGGAAGTTTTATCCTATGCATCTGGTTCATCGTGATCGTAATTATAAATATAATTTTTGGCCTCGCGAAGGAGAAAGCATCGCTCAAGCTTGGGGGAGGCTTAATTCAATGTTATATTCATGCCCCAATCATGACCTCTCAAGAGAAATTATTATTCAAAAATTTTATGCTTGGCTTTATCTCAATAATCGCTCCATGCTTGATACTTCTTGTACTGGTTCTTTTATGATGAAGACCATTGAATTCAAATGGGATTTATTGGAAAGAATTAAACACAACTTTGAAGATTGGGATCTCGACGAAGGTATGGAGTCAGGAATAACACCTAAGTTTGATTGTCTCAAATCTTTTATGGACACCGATGTTCTCCGTGAATTTAGCACTAAATATGGACTTGACTCTGAGATAGTAGCTTCTTTCTGTGAATCCTTTGCTACTCATGTTGATCTCGCTAAGGAGAAGTGGTTTAAATATAATCCTCCCATTGAAGTAAAAGTGGTTGCACCTATTAAAGTTGAAGAAAATACTATCACTTATAATGTTGATCCTGTTGTTCCTACTGCTTATATTGAGAAACCACCTTTCCCTGTTAGAACAAAGGATCATTCTAAAGCTTCAAATGTGGTTCGAAAGAATATGGAAGAATAATGCTATGGTTAAATATCTCTTGGTCGATAATATCGATGGGGGTGTTATTTACTTCTGTGATGAAGTTGCTAGAATTACTAGACCTGACACTAAAAATAAACATAGACTTGTTGTAGGCATGCATGTTATTTCTGTTAAAATAGGAGATCATTGCTATCATGGCTTATGTGATATGGGTGCTAGTGCAAGTGCAATACCTCATTCCTTATACAAAGAAATTATGCATGATATTGCACCTGCTGAGATAGAGGAAATTGATGTTACAGTTAAGCTTGCCAATAGAGACACTATTTCACCAGTTGGGATTGTTAGAGATGTTGAAGTCTTGTGTGGGATAGTTAAATATCCTGCTGATTTTCTTGTTCTTGGTTCCCCACAAGATAACTTTTGTCCCATTATATGTGGTAGACCCTTCTTGAATACTGTTAATGCTAGGATAGATTGCAAAAAGGATATTGTTACTATTGGTTTGGGGATATGTCTCATGAGTTTAATTTTGCTAAATTTCATAGACAACCCCATGATAAAGAATTTCCTAGTACAGATGAAATTTTTGGTCTTGCTTCTATTGTCGTGCCTCCTAATGATCCCTTAGAACAATATTTTCTCGACCATGAAAATGATATGGTTATGAATGAAAGAAGGAAAATAGATGAAGTATTCTTTAAAAAGGGACCTATTTTGAAACACAACTTGCTTGTTGAAACCCTAGGGGATCCTCCTCCACCCAAGGGTGATCCCGTGTTTGAGCTTAAACCATTATCTGATACTCTTAAATATGCTTATCTTGATGAGAAAAGGATATATCCTGTTATTATAAATGCTAACCTTTCAGATCATGAAGAAAAGAAATTACTAAAAACTCTGAAGAAGCACCGTGCTGCTATTGGATATACTCTTGATCATCTTAAGGGCATTAGTCCCACTCTATGCCAGCACAAAATAAAATTGGAGAAAGACACGAAAACGGTTGTTGATCACCAACAATGATTAAATCCTAAGATGAAAGAAGTGGTAAGAAAAGAAATACTAAAGCTTCTAGAGGGAGGTATAATTTATCCCATTGCTGATAGTCAGTGGGTAAGTCCTGTCGAATGTGTCCCTAAGAAGGGAGGTATTACTGTTGTCCCTAATGATAAAGATGAATTGATCCCACAAATAATTGTTACAGGTTATAGAATGGTAATTGATTTCCGCAAATTAAATAAAGCTACTAAAAAGGATCATCACCCTTTACCTTTTATTGATCAAATGCTAGAAAGATTATCCAAACATACACATTTTTGCTTTCTAGATGGTTATTCTGATTTCTCTCAAATACCTGTGTCAAAAGAGGATCAAGAAAAGACAACTTTTACATGCCCTTTCGGTACCTTTGCTTATAGACGTATGCCTTTTGATTTATGCAATGCACCTGTTACCTTTCAAAGATGTATGACTGCGATATTCTCTAACTTTTGTGAAAAGATTGTTGAGGTTTTCATGGATGATTTCTCCATATATGGAACTTCTTTTGATGATTGCTTAAGCAACCGTGATCGAGTTTTGCAAATGGAGAAGTGCCACTTTATGGTTAATGAAGGCATTGTCTTGGGGCATAAAACTTCTGAAAGAGGTATTGAAGTTGATAAAGCTAAGGTTGATGCTATTGAAAAGATGACGTGTCCTAAGGACATTAAAGGTATAAGAAGTTTCCTTGGTCATGCTGGTTTTTATAGGAGGTTCATTAAGGACTTCTCTAAAATTTCTAGGCCTCTGACTAATCTCTTACAAAAATATGTTCCATTTGTCTTTTATGATGATTGTGTAGAAGCATTTGAAATACTTAAGAAAGCCTTGATTTCTGCACCTATTGTTCAGCCTCCTGATTGGAATTTACCCTTTGAAATTATGTGTGATGCTAGTGATTATGCTGTAGGTGCTGTTCTAGGACAAAGAGTTGATAAGAAATAAAATGTTATCCAATATGCTAGTATAACTCTAGAACGTTCCTAGAGAAATTATGCTACTACAAAAAAGGAATTTTTAGCAGTTGTATTTGCTTGTGATAAGTTCAGACCTTATATTGTTGATTCTAATGTAATAGTTCACTCTGATCATGTTGCTATTAAATGTCTTATGGAAAAGAAAGATGCTAAACCTAGACTTATTAGATGGGTTCTCTTGTTACAAGAATTTGATTTGCATATTATTGATAGAAAGGGAGCTCAGAACCCCATTGCAGACAACTTGTCTAGGTTAGAGAATGTTCTTGATGACCCACTACCTATTGATGATAGCTTTCTTGAAGAACAATTAGCTGTCATAAATGCTTCTCGTACTACTCCATGGTATGCTGATTATGCTAATTATATTGTTGCTAAATTTATACCACCTAGTTTCACTTACCAGCAAAAGAAAAAGTTTTTCTATGATTTAAGACATTACTTCTGGGATGACCCACACCTTTATAAAGAAGGAGTAGATGGTGTCATTAGACGTTGTGTACCTGAGCATGAACAGGAACATATCCTATGCAAGTGTCATTCCGAGGCTTATGGAGGACACCACGCTGGAGATAGAACTGCACATAAGGTATTGCAATCCAGTTTTTATTGGCCTACTCTCTTCAAGGATGCCCGTAAGTTTGTCTTGTCTTGTGACGAATGTCAAAGAATTGGTAATATTAGTAGGCATCAAGAAATGCCTATGAATTATTCACTTGTTATTGAACCATTTGATGTTTGGGGCTTTGATTATATGGGACCGTTTCCTTCCTCTAATGGGTATACACATATTTTAGTTGATGTTGACTACGTTACTAAGTGGGTAGAGGCTATTCCAACTAGTAGTGCTGATCATAACACCTCTATTAAGATGCTTAAAGAAGTTATTTTTCCGAGGTTTGGAGTCCCTAGATATTTAATGACTGATGGTGGTTCACATTTTATTCATGGTGCTTTTCGTAAAATGCTTGCTAAGAATGATGTTAATCATAGAATTGCATCTCCATATCATCCACAGTCTAGTGGTCAAGTAGAATTGAGTAATAGAGACTTTAATTAATTTTGCAAAAGACTGTTTATAGATCTAGAAAGAATTGGTCCAAGAAACTTGATGATGCATTATGGGCCTATAGAACTGCATATGAAAATCCTATGGGTATGTCTCCATATAAAATGGTTTATGTAAAAGCATGTCACTTACCTCTCGAACTAGAACATAAGGCATATTGGGCCATTAAAGAGCTCAATTACGATTTCAAACTTGCCGGCGAGAAGAGACTATTTGATATTAGCTCACTTGATGAATGGAGAACCCATGCCTATGAAAATGCCAAACTGTTTAAAGAAAAGGTTAAAAGATGGCATGACAAAAGGATACAAAAACGTGAGTTTAATGTAGGTGATTATGTTTTGTTATACAACTCTCGTTTAAGATTTTTTGCAGGATAACTCCTCTCTAAATGGGAAGGTCCTTACGTTATCGAGGAGGTCTATCGTTCCGGTGCCATAAAAATCAACAACTTCGAAGGCACAAATCTGAGGGTGGTGAACGGTCAAAGAATCAAACATTATATCTCAGGTAATCCTATAAATGTTGAAACTAATGTTATTGAAACCGTAACCCTGGAGGAGTGTATAAGGGACACTTTCCAGAACGTTTCAAGCTCTGAAAAGGAAGAGGTATGTGGTACGGTAAGTAAACCGACTCCAAAACAATTCTAATAGCAATTTTTCTTTGTTTTGGAATATTTAAGAAAATAGGAAAATAAGAAGCAGTCCGGGAAGGACATGAGGTATCCACGAGGGTGGAGGACGCGCCCTACCCCCCTGGGTGCACCCCCCTGCCTCGTGGGCACCTCGTGTGCTCTCCGGACTCCGTTTTCTTGTGCGATACTTCTTTTGGTCGGTAAATATTCATTATAAAATCTCCTGAAGGTTTTGACCACTGTACCACACAATTATCCTTTGTTTTTGTTTTGAGCTGTTTCTGCCGCAGATTTAGAGCAAGATGTCATCTCAAAACTCCGACGGGGAGAGCTATGTCTCACGTCTCATTGCTGACCCAAAGATCTACGGGGACCTATCTCCTTGTGGTTGAACTACGGATGATGAAGAGGATGCTCACTTGAGGATGATCAATGATTCAAGTTCAGAGGAGGAGGATGTTCCTCTACCTCAAACTGGGGATATGCATGTGAAGTTCAAGAAGTCTAGTCTCCCCAAGAGGGCTAAAATGTCTAACAACTGATCTATTCCTTCTTGTTTTTGGCAGAAAAGCAAATTAGATTTATGTGACAAGATCTTGAAGCGGGAATCAGAGGTCGATGATTTAAAGGAGGAGATCGCTCTTCTCAATTACAACATGAAAAAGCTGAAGGCACAATTATCATCATCATCACCATCTCATCCACTTCCGAAGAAAGAGGCATAAATACATGGGTATGGGCACTCCCCTTGGCAACTGCCAAGCTTGGGGGAGGTGCCATGGTATCATATCACCATCACACTTTTATCTTTACCGTTTTTCTTAGTTCGATCCTTTTGGTTATATCTTGATCTAGTAGAATAAAATTTTAGTATGATATAGTTTTGAGTTTTGCTTTATGATCCTTCTATGTAATCGAGTCCATGAGCTATATATAATAGAGATTAGTTATGAGTCAAGGGCCTGATTATTGTGCCATGATCTGGAGGGAATAAAAATAAAAGAGAAGAGAAATAATAAAAAGAAATAAAGAGATCATATGGATCTTCTGGAGAGTGATGACTTCACATATAAAGAGTATGACAAATAAAAGTTGTTGAGAGTTGACAAACATAGTTTTGGTCATCGTTGCAATTAATAGGAAGTAATAAAGAAAGAGAGGTTTTCACATATAAATATACTATCTTGGACATCTTTTATGATTGTGAGCACTCACTAAAATATGACATGCTAAAAGGTTGATGTTGGACAAGGAAGACAACGTAATGAGTTATGTTTTCTTACATCCAAAATAAATTATATTGTCATGGATCATCCAACATGTTGAGCTTGCCTTTCCCCCTCATGCTAGCCAAATTCTTTGCACCAAGTAGAGATACTACTTGTGCTTCCAAATATTCTTAAACCCAGTTTTGCCATGAGAGTCCACCATATCTACCTATGGATTGAGTAAGATCATTCAAGTAAGTTGTCATTGTTGCAAGCAATAAAAATTGCTCTCTAAATATGTATGATTTATTAGTGTGGAGAAAATAAGCTTTATATGATCTTGTGATGTGGAAGAAGTAAAAGCGATGGACTGCATAATAAAGGTCCATATCACAAGTGGCAATATAAAGTGACGTTCTTTTGCATTAAGATTTCGTGCATCCAACCATAAAAGCACATGACAACCTCTGCTTCCCTTTGCGAAGGGCCTATCTTTTATCCTTGTCTTATACTTTATACAAGAGTCATGGTGATTTTCACCTTTACTTTTTACATTTTATCCATTGGCAAGCATTGTGTGTTGGAAAGATACTGACATATATATATATATATATAGCTAATTGGATGTGAGTTTTCATGAACCATTATTGCTGACATTACCCTTGAGGTAAAAGGTTGGGTGGCAAGACTATAAGCCCGTATCTTTCTCTGTGTCTGATTAAAACTTCATACCCATAAATATTGCGTGAGTGTTAGCAATTGTGAAAGACTAAATGATACTTGAGTATGTGGACTTGCTGAAAAGCTCTTATATTGACTCTTTCCGATGTTATGATAAATTGCAATTGCTTCAATGACTGAGATTATAGTTTGTTAGTTTTCAATGAAGTTTCTGATTCATACTTGAAATTGTGAACGAATTGTTACTTTAGCATAAGAAATCATATGACAATATATATGTTGCTTTTATAAGAATGATCATGATGCCCTCATGTCTGTATTCTATTTTATCAACACCTCTATCTCTAAACATGTGGAAATATTTTTCGTTATCGGCTTCCGCTTGAGGACAAGCGAGGTCTAAGCTTGGGGGAGTTGATACGTCCATTTTGAATCATGCTTTTATATCAATATTTATTGCATTATGGGTTGTTATTACACATAATGTCACAATACTTATGCCTATTCTCTCTTATTTTACAAGGTTTACATGAAGAGGGAGAATGCCGGCAGCTGGAACTCTGGGCTGGAAAAGGAGCAAATATTAGAGACCTATTCTGCACAGCTCCAAAAGTCCTGAAACTTCACGAGAGCACATTTTGGAATATATAAAAAATACTGGCGAAAGAATTAACTAGAGGGGCCCACACCCTGGCCACGAGGGTGGGGGCGCGCCTTACCCCCCTGGGCGCGCCCCCTATCTCGTGGGCCCCCTGGCAGGCCTCCGATGACCATCTTCTGCTACATGAAGTCTTTCATCTGACAAAAAATCATAAGCAAGCTCACGGGACGAAACTCCGCCACCACGAGGTGGAACCTTGGCGGAACCAATCTAGGGCTCCGGCGGAGCTGTTCTGCCAGGAAAGATCCCTCCAGGAGGAGGAAATCATCACCATCGTCATCACCATCGATCCTCTCAGCAGAAGGGGATCAATATCCATCAACATCTTCACCAGCACCATCTCCTCTCAAACCCTAGTTCATCTCTTGTATCTAATCTTTGTCCCAAAACCTCAGATTGGTACTTGTGGGTTGCTAGTAGTGTTGATTACTCCTTGTAGTTGATGCTAGTTTGTTTATTTGGTGGAAGATCATATGTTCAGATCCTTTATGCATATCAATACCCCTATTATTATGAACATGAATATGATTTGTGAATAGTTACGTTTGTTAATGAGGACATGGGAGAAGTCTTGCTATAAGTAGTCATGTGAATTTGGTATTCGTTCGATATTTTGATGAGATGTATGTTGTCTCTCCTCTAGTGGTGTCATGTGAACGTCGACTACATGACACTTCATCATTGTTTGGGCCTAGGGGAAGGCATTGGGAAGTAATACGTAGATGATGGGTTGCTAGAGCGACAGAAGCATAAACCCTAGTTTATGAGTTGCTTCGTAAGGGGCTGATTTCGATCCATATGTTTCATGCTATGGTTAGGTTTAACTTAATACTTCTTTTGTAGTTGGGGATGCTTGCAAGAGGAGTTAATCATAAGTGGGATGCTTGTCCAAGGAAGGGTAGTACCCAAGCACCGGTCCACACACATATCAAACTATCAAAGTACCGAACGCGAATCATATGAACGTGATGAAAACTAGCTTGACGATAATTCTCATGTGTCCTCGGGAGCGCTTTCCTTGATATAAGAGCTTGTCCAGGATTGTCCTTTGCTACAAAAATGATTGGGCCATCTTTCTGCACCTTATTTACTTACATTACTTGTTACCCGTTACAAATTACCTTATCAAAAAACTATTTGTTACTGATAATTTCAGTGCTTGAAGAGAATACCTTACTGAAAACTTCTTATCATTTCCTTCCGCTCCTTGTTGGGTTCGACATTATTACTTACCGAAAGGACTACGATAGATCCCCTATACCTGTGGGTCAGCAATATTTTCCTCGCCCACGCTTCTACCAAGGTTTTCTTCGTCATGGACGGCCCAAAGAATGTCATGCAGCTGCGTCTCTGGCCCGCCCTGGATGAAAAGCTCATTTTCTGTCATGATTTTTTGTCATAGAAGTAGGACCCCACCACATCTATGATGATACCGGGTTCTATCATAATTATCATCATAGAAATGTCATAAGCATGACAGAAAAAATTCGTTTGGCCCAAAATGTCACGGATGTGTCTTTTTTGTAGTGTTTGTTATACTTGAGAAGCCCGAGGACGACAACATGTCGATTATCCATGGTAGACCCTTCTTGAATACTGCAGGGGCTGTTATTGATTGCAATAAAAGCAAGCTCACGTTACATATTAATGGTAATGAGCATACAGTGCACTTTCCGAAGAAACAATTCTAAGTGAATGGTATTAATGTTATTGAAAAATCTCCGACAATCACTATTGGAAGTTTTCAAATACCTCTACCTACTGTCAAAAAGAAATATGAAATGCTTATTGTTGGGGAAATGCATATCCCCATTGAGGTAACTTAGTGATTTACGAAAGTTCTTCGGTTTCATGCTAATCGATAGTGGTTGTTAACAAGACTTGATCAACCTTATTAATGGATCATTTTTAATGGTATGAGGTTGATGAATTTAGTAAGAACTACTTTCTGTCCCTACCTTTTATGCTCTGTTTTTATTAGTTAAATAAATAAAATGCCATGTGTTTGTCTGTTTTCTGAATTTTCCGTGCAATAAAAAATGACCCTAAAATAAAAGTTCTCAGAATGCCCAGAAAATTTAATACGATTTTTTCTAAATATTTGAGAATTTTTGGTGCAAATAACATCAGAGGGAGGTGCACCAGATGGGCAAAACCCACCTGGGCGCGCCAGCACCCCCAGGCGCGCCCTGGTGGGTTGTGGTCCCAATGTGGCCCCCCTCACTTATCTCTTCATACCACATCATCGCTTACCTCCAGAAAAAAGATCTCCATTGCTCTCTCTCCCGTGTTCTTGCTCTCAAACCCACGGATTTCGATCTGTTTGCTCGAAGCTCTGTTTCCAAAACAGTTTCGGGGGATTGTTGCTTGGTATGTGACTCCACCATTTGTCCAATTAGTTTTTGTTTCAGTGGTTTATATTTTGAATAATTAGCTACTCTTGGTGCTATTGTAGATGAGCTTGCATGTTGAATTCCTAGAGTTCTAAGTAGTTTGAATGATTGCTATGGCCTCTATGTATCCCTAGGAGTAGTTGGTATCAATTTTGTGAAGTTTTGTTGAGAAAATTTTGTGGGCTACTAAATTTGTGGGCACCCAGGCTTTCATAGGAAAACCATGAATATCTTTAGGAAGTTTGGCTCCAAGAAGAACTCCAAGGGTGTTATTGGGGAGTCATATGACAGTGATCTTCATCCTTGGAGGTTGGCGGAAGTACTGCCGTGTGAATGGCCACACACCCCGTTCCTGGAAGAGGCCGGAATCCTTCAGGAGTTCATACAATATGCTGCTAATTCCGGCCTCACCGACTTCATCGCAGATGAGTGTGAACAACACCAAATCCTCACAAACATCTTTGTTCAAATTTTGTTTTCCTTCCTAGGAATAATCCTCCTGAAGTGAGTTTTGATTTATATGCTGAAAACCATCAGATACCACTTACTGAATTTTGTAACATATGCATGATCCCTTCTGATGGGAGCTTAGCCGAGCCTAGGTCGGCGGAGTTTGAGGCCTTTTATCATACTTTGACAGTGGGAGATGAGAGAAGGGTGCATGCCTCAAAATATCATTTATATCTGTTTTAAAAACTTGAGCTCTGGCACCTCTGCAAATCACTGCTTCCCTCTGCGAAGGACTATTGATACGTCCATTTTGCATCATGCTTTTATATCGATATTTATTACATTATGGACTGTTATTTCACTTTATGTCACAATACTTATGGCTATTCTCTCTTATTTTACAAGGTTTAGATAAGGAGGGAGAATGCCGGCAGCTGGAATTCTGGGCTAGAAAAGGAGCAAATATTAGAGACCTATTCTGCGCAACTCCAAAAGTCCTGAAACTCCACGGAACATCTTAAAATAAATAAAGAAAAATCCTCGCCAAAGATGAAGGCTAGGGGGCCCACACCCTGCTCACGAGGGTGGCCCCCCGCCCTAGGGCGCGCCCCCTACCTCGTGGGCCCCCTGGTGGGTCTTCGACGTCCATATTCTCCTATATGAGGTCTTTCGATGAGAAAAAAACAGAGGGAACCTTTCGGGATGAGACTCCGCCGCCACGAGGCGGAACCTTGGTGGAACCAATCTAGAGCTCCGGCAGAGCTGTTCTGCCGGGGATACTTCCCTCCGGGAGGGGGAAATCATCACCATCGTCATCACCAACGCTCCTCTCATCGGGAGAGGGCAATCTCCATCAACATCTTCACCAACACCATCTCATCTCCAAACCCTAGTTCATCTCTTGTATCCAATTCTTGTCTCAAAGTCCGGGATTGGTGCTAGTAGGTTGCTAGTAGTGTTGATTACTCCTTGTAGTTGATGCTAGTTGGTTTATTTGGTGGAAGATCATATGTTCAGATCCTATATGCATATTATTACCCCTCTGATTATGAACATGAATATGCTTTGTGAGTAGTTACGTTTGTTCCTGTTGACAAGGGAGAAGTCTTGCTATTAGTAGTCATGTGAATTTGGTATTCGTTCGATATTTTGATGAGATGTATGTTGTCTAGCCTCTAGTGGTGTTATGTGAACGTCGACTACATAACACTTCACCATTATTTGGGCCTAGAGGAAGGCATTGAGAAGTAATAAGTAGATGGATGGGTTGCTAGAGTGACAGAAGCTTAAACCCTAGTTTATGCGTTGCTTCGTAAGGGGCTGATTTGGATCCACATGTTTCATGCTATGGTTAGGTTTACCTTAATACTTTTGTTGTAGTTGCGGATGCTTGCAATAGAGGTTAATCATAAGTGGGATGCTTGTTCAAGTAAGAACAGCACCCAAGCACCGGTCCACCCACATATCAAATTATCAAAGTACCGAACGCGAATCATATGAACGTGATGAAAACTAGCTTGACGATATTCCCATGTGTCCTCGGGAGCGCTTTTCCTATTATAAGAGTTTGTTCCGGCTTGTCCTTTGCTACAAAAAGGATTTGGCCACCTTGCTGCACTTTATTTACTTTTGTTACTTGTTGCTCGTTACAATTTATCTTATCACAAAACTATCTGTTACCACTTATTTCAGTACTTGCAGAGAATACCTTGCTGAAAACCGCTTATCATTTCCTTATGCTCCTCGTTGGGTTCGACACTCTTACTTATCAAAAGGACTACGATAGATCCCCTATACTTGTGGGTCATCAAGACTCTTTTCTGGCGCTGTTGCCGGGGATTGTAGCGCCTTTGGTAGGTGGAATTTGGTAAGGAAAAATTTATATAGTGTGCTGAAATTTACTGTCACTTGTTACTATGGAAAGTAATTCTCTGAGGGGCTTGTTCGGGGTATCTTCACCCCGTCCAGTAGAGCAAAGAGTTGCTCCTCAACCTACTGAACCTATTGAAAATGAAACTCCTTTTGAATTTCCTTCGGGTATGATGGAAAAACTGCTAGCTAACCCTTTTACAGGAGATGGAACAAAGCATCCTGATAAGCACTTAATATATGTGGATGAAGTTTGTGGATTATTTAAGCTTGCAGGTATACCTGATGATGTTGCTAAGAAGAAGGTCTTCCCTTTATCTTTGAAGGGAGACGCATTGATATGGTATAGGCTATGTGATGATATGAAATCATGGAACTATAAAAGATTGAAGTTGGAATTTCATCAAAGGTATTACCCTATGCATCTTGTTCATCGTGATCGCAATTATATATATAATTTCTGGCCTCGCGAAGGAGAAAGCATTGCTCAAGCTTGGGGGAGGCTTAAATCAATGTTATATTCATGCCCAATCATGAGCTCTCAAGAGAAATAATTATGCAAAGTTTTTATGCTCGGCTTTCTGAAAACAATCGCACCATGCTCGATACTTCTTGTGCTGGCTCTTTTATGATGAAGATTATTGAATTCATATGGAATTTATTGGATAGAATTAAACGCAACTCTGAAGATTGGTACCTCGACGAAGGTAAGGAGTCAGGTATGACACCTAAGTTTGATTGTGTTAAATCTTTTATGGACACCGATATTTTCCGTAAGTTTAGCACTAAATATAGACTTGACTCTGAGATAGTGGCTTCTTTTTGTGAATCTTTTTCTACTTATGTTGATCTCCCTAAGGAGAAGTGGTTTAAATATCATCCTCCCATAGAAGTAAAAGTAGCTGCACCTATTAAAGTTGAAGAAAAGAATATCACTTATAATGATCCTATTGTTTCTACTTCTTATGTTGAGAAACCACCTTTCCCTGTTAGAATAAAGGATCATGCTAAAGCTTCAACTGTTGTTCGTAAAAGCAATATTAGAACTTATACACCTCCTGAGCAAGTTAAAGTAGAACCTAATATTGCTATTGTTAAAGATATCTTGTCTGATAATATTGATGGGCATGTTATTCAGTTCAAAGGTGAAACTGCTAGAATTGCTAAACCTTGTGCTAAAGATAAACATAGACCTGTGGTAGGCGTGCCTGTTATTTCTGTTAAAATAGGAGATCATTGTTATCATGGCTTATGTGATATGGGTGCGAGTGCTAGTGTTATACCGCATACTTTATATGAAGAAATTAAGAATGAAATTGCACCTGCTGAGTTAGAAGGTATTGGTGTCACAATTAAACTTGCCAATAGAGATACTATTTCACCAATTGGAATTGTTAGAGATGTTGAAGTCTTGTGTGGGAAAACTAAATATCCTGCTGATTTTCTTGTTCTTACTTCTCCGCAAGATAGCTTTTGTCCCATTATATTTGGTAGACCCTTCTTGAACACTGTTAATGCTAGGATAGATTGCAAAAAGAATGTTGTTACTATTGGCTTGGATGATATGGTTCATGAGTTTAATTTCTCTAAATTTAGTAAACAACATCATGAGGAAGAATTACCTAGTAAGGATGAGATTATTGGTCTTGCTTCTATTGTTGTACCTCCTAGTGATCCTTTAGAACACTATTTGCTAGACCATGAAAATGATATGTTCATGAATGAAAGAAGGGAAATAGATGAAGTATTCTTTAAACAGGAACCTATTCTGCAACACAATTTGCCTGTTGAAATTTTAGGGGATCCTCCTCCACCCAAGGGTGATCCCATGTTTGAGCTTAAACAGTTGCCTGATAATCTTAAATATGCTTATCTTGATAAAAAGAAGATATATCCTGTTATTATTAGTGATAACCTTTCAGAGCATGAAGAAGAAAGATTATTGAAAACTCTGAAGAAGCATCGTGCTGCTATTGGATATACTCTTGATCTTAAGGGCATTAGTCCCACTCTATGTCAACATAAAATAAATTTGTAAGCAGATGCCAAACCAGTTTGTGATCCTCAACGACGTCTGAATCCTAAAATGAAAGAAGTGGTAAGAAAAGAAATACTCAAGCTTCTGGAGGCAGGTATAATCTATCCCGTTGCTGATAGTCAGTGGGTAAGTCCTGTCCATTGTGTCCCTAAGAAGGGAGGTATTACTATTGTTCCTAATGATAAAGATGAATTGATTCCACAAAGAATTATCACAGGTTATAGGATGGTAATTGATTTCCGCCAATTAAATAAAGCTACTAAGAAAGATCATTACCCCTTACCTTTTATTGATCAAATGCTAGAAAGATTATGCAAACATACACACTATTGTTTTCTAGATGGTTATTCTGGTTTCTCTCTAATACCTGTGTCAGCTGCTGATCAATCTAAGACTACTTTTACATGCCCTTTTGGTACTATTGCTTATAGACGTATGCCTTTTGGTTTATGTAATCCACCTGCTACCTTTCAAAGATGCATGATGACTATATTCTCTGACTTTTGTGAAAATATTTGTGAGGTTTTCATGGATGATTTTTCCGTCTATGGTTCCTCTTTTGATGATTGCTTGAGCAATCTTGATCGAGTTTTGTAGAGATGTGAATAAACTAATCTTGTTTTGAATTGGGAAAAGTGCTACTTTATGGTTAATGAAGGTATTGTCTTGGGGCACAAAGTTTCTGAAAGAGGTATTGAAGTTGATAGAGCCAAGGTCGATGCTATTGAAAAGATGCCATGTCCCAAGGACATCAAAGGTATAAGAAGTTTCCTTGGTCACGCTGGATTTTACAGGAGGTTCATTAAGGACTTCTCAAAAATTTCTTGGCCTCTGACTAATTTATTGCAAAAAGATATACCATTTTTCTTTGATGATGATTGTGTAGAAGCATTTGAAATACTTAAGAAAGCATTAGTCTCTGCACCTGTTGTTCAGCCACTTGATTGGAATTTACCCTTTGAAATTATGTGTGATGCTAGTGATTATGATGTAGGTGTTGTTCTAGGGCAAAGAGTTGATAAGAAATTAAATGTTATTTATTATGCTAGTAAGACTCTAGACAATGCTCAAAGAAATTATGCTACTACTGAAAAAGAGCTTTTAGCAGTTGTATTTGCTTGTGATAAATTCAGACCTTATATTGTTGATTCTAAAGTAACTATTCACACTGATCATGCTACTATTAAATACCTTATGGAAAAGAAAGATGCTAAACCTAGACTTATTAGATGGGTTCTCTTGCTACAAGAATTTGATTTGCATATTGTTGATAGAAAGGGAGCTGAGAACCCCGTTGCAGACAACTTGTCTAGGTTAGAGAATGTTCTTGATGACCCACTACCTATTAATGATAGCTTTCCTTATGAACAATTAAATGTTATAAGTACTTCTCGTAGTACTCCATGGTATGCTGATTATGCTAATTATATTGTTGCTAAGTTTATACCACCTAGCTTCACATACCAGCAAAAGAGAAAGTTTTTCTATGACTTGAGACATTACTTTTGGGATGACCCACATCTTTATAAAGAAGGAGTAGATGGTGTTATTAGACATTGTGTACCTGAGCATGAACAGGAACAGATCCTACGCAAGTGTCATTCCGAGGCTTATGGAGGACACCACGCTGGAGATAGAACTGCACATAAGGTATTGCAATCTGGTTTTTATTGGCCTACTCTCTTCAAGGATGCCCGTAAGTTTGTCTTGTCTTGTGATGAATGTAAAAGAATTGGTAATATTAGTAGACGTCAAGAAATGCCTATGAATTATTCACTTGTTATTGAACCATTTGATGTTTGGGGCTTTGATTATATGGGACCTTTTCCCGCCTCTAATTGATACACACATATTTTAGTTGCTGTTGATTATGTTACTAAGTGGGTAGAAGCCATTCCAACTAGTAGTGCTGATCATAACACTTCTATTAAAATGCTTAAGTAAGTTATTTTCCCGAGGTTTGGAGTCCCTAGATATTTAATGACTGATGGTGGTTCACACTTTATTCATGGTGCTTTCCGTAAAATGCTTGCTAAATATGATGTCAATCATAGAATTGCATCTCCTTATCACCCTCAGTCTAGTGGTCAAGTAGAGTTGAGCAATAGAGAGCTCAAATTAATTTTGCAAAAGACTGTTAATAGGTCTAGGAAGAATTGGTCCAAGAAACTTGATGATGCATTATGGGCTTATAGAACTGCATATAAAAATCCTATGGGTATGTCTCCGTATAAAATGGTTTATGGAAAAGCATGTCACTTACCTCTCGAACTAGAACATAAGGCATATCGGGCTATTAAAGAGCTCAACTATGATTTTAAACTTGCCGGTGAGAAGAGGTTATTTGATATTAGCTCACTTGATGAATGGAGAACCCGAGCTTATGAAAATGCCAAGTTGTTTAAATAAAAAGTTAAAGGATGGCATGACAAAAGGATACAAAAGCGTGAGTTTAATGTAGGTGATTATGTATTGCTATACAACTCTCGTTTATGATTTTTTGCAGGAATGATTCTCTCTAAATGGGAAGGCCCCTACGTTATCGAGGAGGTCTATCGTTCTGGTGCCATAAAGATCAACAACTTCGAGGGCACGAATCCGAAGGTGGTAAACGGTCAAAGAATTAAACATTATATCTCAGGTAATCCCATAAATGTTGAAACCAATATTATTGAAACCGTAACCCCCGAGGAATACATAAGGGACACTTTCCGGAACATTTCAAACCCCGAAAAGGAATAGGTATGTGGTACGGTAAGTAAACCGACTCCAAAACAATTTTTAAGGCAATATTTCTCCGTTTTGGAATATTTAGAAAAATAGAAAAATAAGTAGCAGTCTGAGAAGGACATGAGGGCCCCACGAGGGTGGTGGGCACGCCCTACCCCCCTAGGCGCGCCCCCTACCTCGTGAGCACCTCGTGTGCCTTTCAGACTCCGTTTTCTTACACGATACGTATTTTGGTCGGTAAAAATTCATTATATATTCTCCTGAAGGTTTTGACTCCTGTATCACGCAAATCTCCTCTATTTTTGTTCTCGAGTTGTTGCTGCTGCAGATTAGAGCAAGATGTCTTCTCAAGAGTCAATCGGGGAGAGCCGGGTATCTAATCCGGCACCGGAACCAAGGGCAAACAGCGACGCTGACCACTTTGGGCCAGCAACGAAGGAAGAGATGGAGGCTGACTTGATGAGAGTAGATACCATGGAGGATCAAGAAGTCACCTCTCGCCTCCGAGCTGGGTTCACGATGGGGGAACTATAGAGCTCAGCTATTCCAAACTCGGTTATCCCTTCTAATGTTAGATTTCTTTCTTATGAAAATATGAAGAGGAGTGTCACTTGTTCTCCCGCAGCTATGCAAAACCCTTGGGTGCAAGGACCTTTAGCTGTCACAGGAAAGCTTCGTAAGGAAATAATGGACCTCAAACAGCAAGTCAATAAGCTCGAGGAGGAGAACCGCATCCTGAGGGGAATCATCGCCAAGAATATTACACCGACAACAAAGAAGGAGACATAATCACATGGGTATGGGCACTCCCCTTGGCAACTGCCAAGATTGGGGAGGTGCCCCGGTATCGTATCACCATCACAACTCCTATCTTTACCGTTTTTCTTAGTTCGATCCTATTAGTAGTATCTTGATCTAGTAGAATAAAGTTTATGGCATGATCTAGTTTTGAGTTTGCTTTATGATCTCTCTTTGTAATCGAGTCCGTGAGCTATATATAATAAAGATTAGTGTTGAGTCAAGGGTGAACAAAAGAAAAGAGAAAAAGAATAAAAAGAAACAAAGAGTTCATATTGATCTTATTGAGAGTAATGACTTCACATAGAAAGAGTATGATGATTAAAAGTTGTTGGGAGTTGGCAGACATAGCTTTGGTCATTGTTGCAATTAATAGGAAGTAATAAGGAAAGAGAGGTTTTCACATATAGATATATTATCATTGACATATTTTATGATTGGGAGCACTCATTGAAATATGACATGCTAAAGGGTTGATGTTGGACAAGGAAGACAACGTAATGAGTTATGTCTTTCTTATATCTGAGATAAAGTATGTTGTCATGGATCCTCTAACTTGTTGAGCTTGCCTTTCCCCCTCATGCTAGGCAAATTCTCAGCACCAAGTAGAAATACCACTTGTGCTTCCAAATACCCTTAAACCAGTTTTGCCATGAGAGTCCACCATATCTACCTATGGATTGAGTAAGATCCTTCAAGTAAGTTGTCATCGGTGCAAAGCAATAAAAATTGCTCTAAATATGTATGATTGATTGGTGTGGGAGAAATAAGCTTTATACGATCTTGTGATGTGGAAGTAATAAAAGCGACGGACAGCATAATAAAGGTTCATATCACAAGGGGCAATGTAAAGTGACGTTCTTTCGCATTGAGATTTTGTTCCAACCATAAAAGCACATGGCAACCTCTGTTTCCCTCTCCAAAGGGCCTATCCTTTATTATTACCTTCTACCTTATGCAAGAGTCAATGTGATCTTCACCTTTCCCTTTTCATTTTATCCTTTGGCAAGCTCAGCATGTTGGAAAGAACATGATATATATATATATATATATCTAATTGGATGTAGGGGAGCATGAATTATTATTGTTGACATTACCCTTGAGGTAAAAGGTTGTGGGGAAAAACCATAAGCCCCTATCTTTCTCTGTGTCCGATTAAAACTCCGTAACCACAAGTATTGCGTGAGTGTTAGCAATTATGGAGGACTAAATGATAGTTGAGTATGTGGACTTGCTTTTTAGCTCTGACATAGACTCTTTCTGATGTTATGATAAATAGCAATTGCTTCAATGACTGCGATTATAGTTTGTCGGAGCCCAATAAGGTTTATGATTCATACTCTTGCATTGTGAATAGATCATCACTTGAACATAAGTAATCATATGACAAAATCTATATATGTTGCTGTTATGGGAATAATCATGATGCCTTCATGTCCGTATTTTATTTTTTATCGACGCCTCTACCTCTAAACATGAGGACATATTTATTGTTATCGGCTTTTCGCTTGAGGACAAGCGAGGTCTAACCTTGGGGGAGTTGATACGTCCATTTTGCATCATGCTTTTATATCGATATTTATTGCATTATGGACTGTTATTTCACTTTATGTCACAATACTTATGGCTATTCTCTCTTATTTTACAAGGTTCACATAAGGAGGGAGAATGCCGGCAGCTGGAATTCTGGGCTGGAAAAGGAGCAAATATTAGAGACCTATTCTGCGCAACTACAAAAGTCTTGAAACTCCACGGAACATCTTAAAATAAAAAAATAAAAATCCTCGCCAAAGATGAAAGCCACGGGGCCCACACCCTGCTCACGAGGGTGGGGGGCGCCCCCCCTAGGGCATGCCCCCCTACCTCGTGGGCCCCCTGGTGGGTCTCCGACGTCCATCTTCTCCTATATGAGGTCTTTCGATGAGAAAAAAACCAGAGGGAACCTTTCGGGACGAGACTTTGCCGCCACGAGGCGGAACCTTGGAGGAACCAATCTAGAGCTCCGGCAGAGCTGTTCTGCCGGGGATACTTCCCTCTGGGAGGGGGAAATCATCACCATCATCATCACCAACGCTCCTCTCATCGGGAGAGGGCAATCTCCATCAACATCTTCACCAGCACCATCTCATCCCCAAACCCTAGTTCATCTCTTGTATCCAATTCTTGTCTCAAAGTCTGGGATTGGTGCTAGTAGGTTGCTAGTAGTGTTGATTACTCCATGTAGTTGATGCTAGTTGGTTTATTTGGTGGAAGATCATACGTTCAGATCCTATATGCATATTATTACCCCTCTGATTATGAACATGAATATGCTTTGTGAGTAATTACGTTTGTTCCTGAGGACAAGGGAGAAGTCTTGCTATTAGTAGTCATGTGAATTTGGTATTCGATTTATATTTTGATAAGATGTATGTTGTCTAGCCTCTAGTGGTGTTATGTGAACATCGACTACATAACACTTCACCATTATTTGGGCCTAGAGGAAGGCACCGGGAAGTAATAAGTATTCGATGGGTTGCTAGAGTGACAGAAGCTTAAACCCTAGTTTATGCGTTGCTTCGTAAGGGGCTGATTTGGATCCACATGTTTCATGCTATGGTTAGGTTTACCTTAATACTTTTGTTGTAGTTGCGGATGCTTGCAATAGAGGTTAATCATAAGTGGGATGCTTGTTCAAGTAAGAAAAACACCCAAGCACCGGTCCACCCACATGTCAAATTATCAAAGTACCGAACGCGAATCATATGAACGTGATGAAAACTAGCTTGACGATATTCCCATGTGTTCTCGGGAGCGCTTTTCCTTATATAAGAGTTTGTCCAGGCTTGTCCTTTTCTACAAAAAGGATTGGGCCACCTTGATGCACTTTATTTACTTTTGTTACTTGTTGCTCGTTACAAATTATCTTATCACAAAACTATTTGTTACCACTTATTTCAGTACTTGCAGAGAATACCTTGCTGAAAACCGCTTATCATTTCCTTCTGCTCGTTGGGTTCGACACTCTTACTTATCTAAAGGACTACGATAGATCCCCTATACTTGTGGGTCATCAAGAAGAAGATCGCGATGGCATCCCTTGAGTTCCAAGACTACTCCTCATTTGGTGGGAACAAGTCATCGAGCGCTGAGAGGCAAGAGGTGAACCACCTATCACCACTTGGGCACAAATGAAGGATGTCATGAGAGCACGCTTCGTACCTACCTACTACAACCGCGACCTCTTCAAGAAACTCCAACAACTCAAGCAAGGAACCAAGAGCGTTGAAGAGTACTACAAGGAGATGGAAATTGCAATGATACGAGCCAATGTCACGGAAGATGATGAGCAAACACTGGCACATTTCTTGAATGGACTCAATCATCCCATCAAGAAGATCGCCGACTTCCATCCATACTCAAATCTCATCGAGCTAGTGCACCAAGCTACCAAAGCGGAACGCCAAGTGCAAGATGATTTCAAGTATGCCAAGTTCTCATCAAAGTCCTACGGTTTCTCCAACAACCAAGCTTCAACGACTCCAACACCGACTACAAAGCCTTCTACTACCAACATTGACAAGTCGAATTCCAAGAAAGCTTCGTCAACTACAAGTCATCCTACTACGAGCAACTTCAAGCCAAGAGCTTCATCATCATCAACTCCAACCGATGAGACCGTCAAGACGAGTTCCTTCAAGTGTTTCACTTGCGGAGGCCAAGGCCACAAGTCCTATGAGTGCACCAACAAGTGAACCATGATCCTCAACGACGATGGCACTTATGACTCAATGAGTGAAGGCGAAATGGAAGCCCTTGAGCAAGTCGCCATGCGTCGACAAGTGAACGATGAACAGGAAAAGGTTTTTGCGATGAAGATTCAAGTCCCGCCCTTGTTGTCTGCAAGGTTTTGACTCTACAACATCATCAAGAAGAGGACCAAAGACGCCATATTTTTCATACCAAGGCCGGCATCAATGGATGATCCGTCAAGGTCATCATCGATGGAGGAAGTTGCCATAATCTCGCAAGTGAAGAACTTTGCTCCAAGCTCCAATTGCCCAAGATGAAGCATCCCAATCCATACAAAGTCCAATGGCTTAGCGACTCCGGCACCATCCAAGTCGAGCACCGAGTACAAGTCTCCTTCAAAATTGGCGCCTACGAAGACACCTTGGAGTGCGACGTCATTCCAATGACCATTTGCCATCTTCTCCTTGGACGCCCATGGCAATTCGATAGAGGAATCATCCACAACGGCCGAACGAACCACTACATCTTCAAGATGAAGGGCAAGGAGTACGTTCTCCGTCCAATGTCGCCAAGTCAAGTGATCACCGACAAGCACGCCACCCATCATGGAGATCATAGTGAGAGAGCGAGCCACCAAAAACAGAGTGAGCACCACAAGCCCAAATCGAGTGCCTCCACGATGAGCAAATAGAGGAACCTAGTTCTATTTGCCACCAAACGTGAGATAAGAGAAGTGTGTGAGAACCCATCTAGTGTGATACACTATGTCCTCTTGTGCAAGGACAACACTCCAAAAGCTAACACCTCTCACACTCTACCTTTAGTCTTGTCTTCTCCTTTGTAGGAATTTCAAGATGTTTTTCCCGATGAGCTACCTCCGTGTCTACCTCCTCTACGAGGCATTGAGCACCGAATCGACCTCATCCCCGGAGCACCTCTTCCGAACAAAGTACCATACCGTGTCAACCCCGAAGAAACCAAAGAAATACAGAGGCAAGTAAAACATCTCATAGACCATGGACATGTGCATGAAAGTTTAAGTCCTTGTGCCGTTCCGGTCATTCTTGTGCCAAAACGAGATGGTAGCTTTCACATGTGCTCCAATTGTAGACATATCAATGCTATGACCGTTCGATATAGGTATCCCATTCCACGCCTAGACGATATGCTTGATGAGCTTAGCGGTGCCACTATCTTTTCCAAAATTGATCTTAAGAGTGGTTGCTATCAAATCCGCATACAAGAGGGTGATGAATGGAAAATAGCCTTCAAAAACAAGTTTGGTTTGTATGAGTGGTTAGTCGTGCCTATGGGTCTCTGGGAAGCACCGGGCACTTTTATGCGTCTTATGAATCATGTGTTTCGCCCTTACATTAGTATATTTGTTGTGTTCTACTTTGATGATATCCTTGTTTATAGCAAATCTCTTAGAGATCATGTCACCCATGTTCGAACCGTTTTTCAAACTCTTCGAAAAGAGCAACTCTATGCTAATATGGAGAAATGCCTTTTTGGCGTTGACAAGCTCATTTTCTTGGGTTTTGTTTTTTCTTCTAAGGGTGTTCATGTTGATGAGTCCAAAATCAATGCTATTAAGACTTGGCCACAACCAACCAATTTGCAACAAGTGCGTAGCTTTCTTGGCCTTGCGGGTTTCTATCGTCGCTTTGTGAAGGATTTTAGCACCATTGCTTTTCCTTTGCATGCTTTGAGCAAGAAGAATGCGCCTTTTGTTTGGGGACCACCCCAAGATACCGCATTCAATGAGCTTAAGAATTTACTTACTCATGCTCCCGTGCTTGCCTCACCAAACTTCGACAAACCCTTTGAGATTCATTGCGATGCTAGTGGTAATGGCATAGGAGGTGTGTTAACACAAGACAAGCGCCCCATAGGTTACTTTAGTGAGAAACTTTTCGGAGCGCAACTCAATTACCCCATCTATGACAAAGAGCTTTATGCTTTAGTCTGTGTTTTACATGAATGGGAACATTACCTTCGTCCCCATGAGTTTATCATTCATACCGATCATGAGACTCTCAAGTATCTTAAGGGCCAAACCAAGTTGAACAAGCGACATGCTAAATGGAGTGAATTTATTGAGTCTTTTGGGTATGTCATCAAGTACATTAAGGGCAAATAAAACACTGTAGCGGATGCCCTTTCCCGCATATGCATGCTTGTCACTCAACTTGAGTTAGATGTCATTGGCTTGGAGCATATAAAAGACTTGTATGAGCATGATGCAACTTTTGCTACCCCTTATGCCAAGTGTTCGATGCATACTTCTTGGGAACGCTATTACATCAAGGATGGATATCTAATGAGAGCTAACAAACTTTGCATCCCCGAGTCTTCTCTTCGTTTGTTGCTTTTGCAAGAATCTCATGGAGGAGGCTTAATGGGACAAGTTGGACGAGACAAGACGTTCGCCATGCTCTCGAAGAACTACTTTTGGCCAAAGATGTTCCGCAACGTCAATCGCTTCACCAACCGTTGCTCTATATGTCGCAAAGCTAAGTCAAAAGCTCAATCTCATGGCCTCTATATGCCGCTCCCCATTCCATACCAAACATGGGAAGATATTAGCATGGACTTTGTGCTTGGTTTTCCTAGGACTAGAAACGGGAAGGATTCAGTATTTGTCGTTGTGGACCGTTTCTCTAAAATGGCACATTTCATTCCTTGCAACAAGATAGACGATGCTTCAGATGTTGCTAATCTCTTTTGTAGGGAAATATTACGTCTACATGGAGTGCCAAAGAAAATTGTCTCGGACCGCGATGTCAAGTTCCTAAGCTTCTTTTGGAAGACCCTATGCGCCAAGCTCAGAATCAAGCTACTCTTCTCCACGGCTTACCATCCTCAAACCGACGGCCAAACGGAGGTGACCAACCGCACACTATCCACTCTACTTCGCGTACTCATCAAGAAGAACATCAAGGAGTGGGAGGAGTGCCTACCTATCGCCGAGTTCGCCTACAACCGAGCAAGACACTCAACAACCGGCAAGTCCCCCTTCGAGGTTGTCTACGGATTCAACCCTTTGTCATCATTGGATATTCTCCCTCTACCACTCCAAGAGCGCATCAATTTGGACGCAAGTGCACGAGCGACTCATCTCAAGAAGGTGCATGAAGATACAAGAAACACCATCGAGCGCCAAGTACAACGCCTTGCGGCCAAGCTCAATGTCAACAAGCACCCTATGATATTCAACATTGGAGACCTCGTGTGGCTACACCTTCGCAAGGACCACTTTCCCCAAGCACGCAAGTCCAAACTTCGACCACGAGCGGATGGACCCTTCAAGGTGGTCGCATGGTACAACAACAATGCTTACAAGATCGACATCCCACGTGAAAAGTACTCCGTGAGCGACATCTTCAACATCAAAGATCTCTCGCCCTACCATGGTGATGAAGAATTTGATCCGAGGACGGATCTTCCCCAAGGGAGGGGAGATGATGTGGAATCCCATTATCATACCCATGGACGCACCTACACCTCCAACGACACAAATTGGACCAATGACAAGAGCCCGAGCCAAGGCTATCGAAGATAGGGTGAACTCACTCCTCTCCAAACTTCCACTTTATATACATGAGACATGGCTACTACCTAATTCCAAGATGTTGTGCATGATCAGGTACCAGGAGGACCCTCCTGAAGATGCGCACGAACATGTACAAGTCCCCAAGTTCATGGATGAGGAGAACCAACGGAAAGAGCCAAGAACATCTCCCAGGCCCCGGACATCCGGCCAAGACCCCGGACATCCGGCCACCAGCCCGGAAATCCGGCCCCTCCGAACCCGAGAGCAACAAATGCCACCACTCCATCCTGGACATCCGGCCTCCCCAGCCCAGACATCCGGCATCGCCTGAAAGCCTGGACATCTAGCCCGACCAGCCCGGACATCTGGCTTCCCCTGTTTGTGCACAGTGAAGGGCCGAGGCCCGTGTATCCCTTCTCCCCCCTAGACTATAAATACTCCACCTCGCCCAACTTTCTAGGGTTAGCAAAGGATTAGCTCATATTTCGTGTGAGAGCTTTGCTCATCCACTTGGTTACCTTCTCCTCGAAGATTCGAGCCTCCTACGGAGAAGATCCCCCAAGCAGATTCAAGACCCCTCTTTAGGTAAGAACATCAAGACCTCCTCACGAAGAAGACCGGTTACCGTGTATCGTCCTTAGTTGTCCGTGGATCGTGTATCTTCTCTTATGTATTCGAGGATCTAGCACTTGTGTGACTTGTTCTTGTTAGTTTGAGTGTTCCTCTTGTGTGCCCCCTTGTGTTTTCCATCATTTCCCTCCTTGTGTTCTTTGTGTTCATCGCGGGATCCGCTCCTTTTGTGAAAGATCGGCCCATAGGGTTCCACCCTACATCAAAAGGGGCATGTCAAAAGGCTGTTTTGACTCTGTTGAAAAGCATTAGGCCCATTTAGAGTTGATGATGATGTTGTGTTCCTTAACAGCAAATAGTTTTGGATTATTTGCTAAAAGGTGAACATTTTTCCAACAAGTTTTGATCAACTTCATTTTGCACTTTGAATTTGAATGGAATTCAAAGAAGGAATTTGAAATGATATATTATCCCAACATGATTATTATTGCAAAACTTAGTAGCTTAGCATCATCATGATGGATTACTGTAGCATGACACTTGGGGTGTTACAAATCTCCTCCACTACAAGAAATCTCGTCCCGAGATTTAAGTGGGGAAGTAAAGAGTAACCTCGGGAGAACTGACCCTTATAGGGCTAATTATCTGGTGAACAATTCAGGGAATGTGGCCGAAGTATCTCCCGAGTTGAAAAATTAAGAAAACATCGAGAGCAAAATATGAAGGTACAATAGGAAGTTTCAAGCAAATGGGCAAACGATCGATACCTGAACAGAGTGTGAGAAGGGGGTGCAGAGCATCGGGAATAGATCATCTCTCGGACGGTGGCTCATGAAAACTCACAAAGCCAAGAGAAAATGATACCTCGGAATAAAGGATATACAGGAGAGTCAGGTTCCGATCCTGTGGAACTGTGGGTTATGGGCCCACCATGTGGGTTAAAATTGAAGGAGCGATGACATCTTGCACGGTCATGATAGCAAGGCATGTCAGCTATGTCGGCAACAACGTCGGTACCAAGGGCGAGGGACGAAGAGAACCATTTTCCTGCTCGTTGAACGAGGCAGGCCATTAGGGAAAGTTCTCATCCATCGGTGGCTACCAGAATGTTATCAACAATAGTAACAGGGTCTTAATGACAGAGTTATACAACGAGGTGTTTACATAAGCAGGGAAATATTACTGCTTATATAATATATATCACAATAAGGTTTAAACAAACCAATGGAAAGGAAAATGTAATTGTCAGATTAAACAGAACAATGGAAAGGAAAATGTGTTTAAACACATATTTCAGGGGTATATCCTTCCCAAGGACAAGCAGAGCATGATATCCATGACAGGATAGAAGTATAAAACCATTTAGGTAAGGGGGAAGAAAATTCATGACATTACCCATACAACGGTGTTTGGATAATTGATAAAGAAAATTTAGTATCGTGTTTCAAATGTTCTTATTGGAGATCGGATTACCACAGACATGCTTCGAGATAGCATTGACATGGTTTCCAGCAAGGTCAGACTTTGGATACACCAAGGATCCATCGGAAACAACTTAGAAAAATAAGTCTTACAATTTTAGCAGTGAAACGATGAGGGTGTGGCCGACGGGCTCAGCCACAATCCATCTACATGCCAAAAAGGATGTATTTCCAAAATTATAAGAACCAGTTTGTGTTGGGGAAGGCAAGAATGTTATCGATGATAACATAAATCATCGAGGGGAAGAATCGTATTTCTCATCATGAATTCGATTGATATCCTGGAAAATCTCAGAATGTTGATGATGATCAAGACACATTTGTCGAGATATTTCATGAAGAGGTAATCGATCGGCGTTGACATCCAGTCAAAGGAATGATGAAGCGAAAGGTTATTGGAACCATGGGTACGACACAAACTCGAAATTATGCCTATTGTTCAAGGCGAAATGATATGATGAGGACCGACGTAATCTTAGCTCATCGTCGGAAGTTTCTCTGGGCATAAGGACCAGGTATCCCAGTTAAAGTTGACACGATAAATATAGCCGATCAGGCTAGGAATGATGTGATGGGGTATAAAGCTTCCCAGTATCAAGTACTAGGTGTAATGTCAGAAGGAAAATCGAAGTACAAGTTGGACGGGGGAAAATGATTTGCAGAGGATAAGTAATTTTAACTTACCTAGTAAATGGGATCAAGGAGGAAATATGGTCGGGACCATAACTACAAGGGATCCAATTCATGATACCGGAAGAGTTATTCAAATGATTAAACATCCTCGCAAGAAGCTTTCATGATAAGTTCCACACCGTGTCCGTGGGCATGAACACAAAGGTTCAAGGTCGACTCCTACTTCTACAATGCATAACCTTTCATTTTACTTCTCGCTCTTGATGAAGCTGTAGTATTGAAATTCTATCTGACGAAAAGACAGCAGAGTATAACCCGCATAACTTTTGAGTTCACACAGATTAGGGAAGGCATAGGTTCAACCCATTGGGGCATCTTAGGAACATATATCATAAATTCCAAGAATAAATAACACAAGCTCGGTAGTAGAGCATGCTTGAGAAAGCGGAGGATACAATTTACCAAAAGCATTATGTATCCGAGGAAAGTCTCACAAGCTTATTGAATACGAAGGAAGTTGTTGGATAAAATCCGAAAAAGGGGGTTTGGTGGTCCACAAGGGATCTGATGTGAGCATCAGTACTCAACCAGAGGAAGAAAGAATGCAAGGGGAGCAGATTATAGAAACAACTGACTAATTCAAAGTTCGAATGCAAAGGGAATTATGGTTTCCAAAACAAGGGATCAGAAGAAGAGGCTCTGATCAAAGACAATTAAGTAGAATAGACATAGATCGACAATCAATCAAGGTTTGATTTGTCGAACACCAGCTTATGTCCGAGGTGACGACTGAGCCCAAAGGAAGAATTCTAATTAGAAGTGATGATCGCGAGTATACACAAACAAATCAAATCAATTGCTCGAAATTATGATGACAAAGGATGCTAATGAGTATTGCTAGACATATGGAAGTAAGCATATTACAAGCAGATAAGTATTAGCAGAGCAATAGTTGGAGAGGATTATTGAAAGATCGGATAGTACTTCAAAGTATCTTGTGAATCACTTGATCAACTAGGAATGAACAAATCCTCAAAAAGTGTGAGGAACTATTCATAGGGGTATTCATGCGGTAAGGAACTGTAGGGCAGTAAGCATAAAGGATTCTCGGCACATCAGAGAGTATTTCAGGACATCTTGTAATAACAAGATCAACTGGGGATGAAGGTATGAACGACAATGTAGGTAGTTACCCATAAGGATTTATCGATGATAGGGATTGTAACGGCGAAGGGTACAAGGGTCTCGGGAAACATCGAAGATTATCTTCAGAATCTTCTGGTGAAGCAGGCCACCATCTCGAATGAAGGGGGCTCTTCAGGAGAAAGTATTTATGGGAATCTAGAGTTAGAGTTAGCAAAACCATTTAACCCGAGTAAAAGAGAGATCAGAATCCCAGAGTATAGACGAGGAGTAAAAGATCCTAATACCACCCAATGGCGACGTGGGCCCGTAAGCCACACAGCCATGTTAGTAAAACAGTTTTCAAATACTAGACTCAACTTAGGCTAAGCAGTTGGAATGGGGGTTCCTACAGGCAGTCGGCTCTGATACCAACTTGTGACTCCCTCGATTCAATCATACACGCAAATGTGTACGATCAAGATCAAGGACTCACGGGAAGGTATCACAACACAACTCTAGACACAAATTAAAATAATACAAGCTTTATATTACAAGCCAGGGGCCTTGAGGGCTCGAACACATAAGCTTGAAAACACAAGAGTCAGCGGAAGCAACATTATCGAAGTACAGACATGAGTTAAACAAGTTTGCCTTAAGAAGGCTAGCACAAAAACAACAACGATCGAAAAGGAAAGTCCTCCTGCCTGGGAGCCTCCTAACTACTCCAAGTCGTCAGCGGCTGTCACGTAGTAGTAGGCACCCTCGGGGTAGTAGTAATCATCAGTGGTGCCATCTGGCTCCTAGGATCCGTCATCTGGTCACAACAATCAGGTATGGGGGAAAAAGAGGTAGCAAAGCAACCGTGAGTACTCATCCAAAGTACTCGCAAGACTTATATCAGATCTAAACTAAGTATGCATCTACATCAAAGGAAATGGGTTGTATCTATGGACTAAACTGCAGAATGCCAGAAAGAAGGGGAAAGCCTAGCCTATCGAGGACTACCATCTTCAAGCATCTTGCAGCATATAGAAGAGTACAGATCAACATAATGTGAAGAAGTATTAGTGTTATCAACCTCGGCCAGAGATCCTTTCTTGACTCCCTGCGAGAAAGCAATCCTAGAGGCATACTATCCATTTCTCATAACCATGTCTCATCTCAAATATCCAGTTCTAGTTGTAGCGATCGGGATACAACTCCAAGTGTCTGTTATCGTAGGACAGGCTATTGATAGATGTTTTCTTCCTTGCAGGGTGCACCAACTTACCCACCATGCTCGATTAACTCTGGCCGGACACACTTTCCTGGGTCATGCCCGGCCTCGTCCAAACAATACACCGCAACCCCACCTAGGCTTGATAGAGAGGTCAGCACGTCGGACTAAACCTATGCCCCTAGGGGTCTTGGGCCATCGCCCCAGGAACTCCTGCACGTTGCGTGGGCGGCCAGTGAGCAGACCTAGCTACCTCCTTCAAAAAGGCAGGTGCTTACCAGTCCAACCCGGTGCGTGCCGCTCACTCGCTGACGTCTATTAAGCTTTGGCTGATGTATATGACACAGAACGCCCATACTATGCCCACGTGATGGTTAGTGCTATCAGGCCAGAGGCCCCTCGGATCAAATATCCAAATCGTAGTGGATTAGGAATGCGCGGTAACAAGCAGAGACTCACAAAATATGTGACCCCGTCGCCCCGTCTCGAGTACTTGCGGCAAGGGCTAAGAATGTCCGGCAATGCCTCGTAAGAATCTCACGGGCACCTTCCAGGTCAACCCGACTCCACATCACTCGCTATTAAGCTCGCGTGGGTACCCCTCAGGGCCAGCCCGTCTTTAGTAACATGGTTCAGTGTAAAGTCATAGTAACCATAGTAACTGTGTGTCTAACACCAAGGGGAAAACCCGAGGAATCACCCTCGATGAATTCCACTCGATGTAATCACCAAGGAGAACGTAAGAGGATCCACCCTCGAGGTTCACACTTGAGGGGTAGCATGACAGAGCCGTATCGGAAGTGGTTAAGGAGGAAATCACCCTCGATGACCACGACCGAATAGCTACACTATTGAGCTCTCATCAGGAGTGATGTAAGAGGTTCCACCCTCGACACTCGATGGTAACTCTGCAGAGTCGAGCAACAAAAGGGAAAGTGATGTGCGGTACCAGGGTCAGGTCTTTGATCCCATTGATCGGGTCTTCGATGATGAAGGAGGGGTAACAAGGACAAGGTGGGGGTCACTGATGGAGCACTAACCAACCTATACTAAGCAGTTTAGAATAAGCAGGTAACAAAAACAGGCTATGCATCAGAGTAGGATCATACAGAAAGCAGTAGCAGTTCTAATCCAGGCATGAGAGGGAAAGAAATGGGCGATATCAGAATGCTCAAGGGGGTTTGCCTGCCTGGAAGCTCTGCTTAAAAGGAAGAAGTGTCGTCGAGGTAGTCGATCACAGGGGCAGCATCGGTCTCGGGGTCTACCAGAGAGAAGAGGAGGAAGAAACAGTAAATACAGAGCAAACAAAGGTACCACTAAGCATGACAAGACGATACGTAGAACTAGGGTCGACCTAACGTAGTACTACACGTTGCAGACGAAGGGAATAAACATCTGAGGATGAATTCCCGGCGTTAGCCGAATTCCAGACAGGTGGAAGAGGGCGAACGGTTCCATGTTTAGCATGCTAGGGGCATGTGACAGATGAAAGGACCGCGTATTTTGATTCATTGGATTTTTCTGAGCAACTTTCATGTAGAAAACATTTTCGTCCGAGTTACGGATTACTTTCTATGATTTTCTAAAGATTTAAACATTTTCTGGAATTAAATAAATTAACAGAAAGGTTTATTGCGCCAGCATGATGTCATAGTGACATCATCAGTCAGTAGGACGGCTGACCAGGTTAAACCTGACCAGTGGGTCTCACCTGCGAGCCTCTTTTGCTTAACAAAGCTTATTTTAAACTAAACTGAGGTTAATTAGCTACTGGGCCCCATATGTTAGTGGCTGATTAGCTAAACTAATTACTTATAATTATAAAAACATTTTAATTAGCTATTTAAGCGGTGGGGCCGGCTCATCAGTGGCACTGTACTTCCATGTCAGCGTGTTGACTTGGTCAACCTAGTCAACGGGGCCCCTAAGGCCCACTAGCAGTGAGCTAGGGGTGGGGCCCGCCCAGCCACATCGACGACAACCGGCGTCTCGCCGCCAGCAACGCTAGAATGCGGCGGAGCCGCTCGGGCCTCGTCGGAAACGTGCTAGGGGCGGCCATTTCGCGTGCAGTTGGCACCGTTCGAACACACGCACGACGCCGTGTCAGGTGGTGGTGGTGGCTTGCCCGGGGACGGCCGGAATAACCATTGGCGGCGAGCATGGGCGGCGGTGGTGTTCAGGGTCACGTCGGGAATGGGCTAGGGGGCACGAGAGGGCGAGAGGAAGGGCTCGCCAGGCTCCTGGGAACACTAGGAGCACGACGGAGGGGCCTTGGCAGCGGTGGCCACAGCGGTGACGCAGCAGGGCGGCAGTGAGCTACGACTACGGCGGCGGGGCGTAACACGGGCAGCGAACGAAGGGGGAAACAGAGGGGAAGCGGGTGGTGCTCACCGAGGAGCACAAGGTGGCTCCTTGAGGGCTAGAAGCGCAGGGGGGTGGCCGGAGTCGAAGGAGATCGCCGATGACCTGAGGAGGAGGAAGAAGGCACAGATCCAGGCGGTGGGGCTCGTCGGCTCGCATTCGTGGCCGTAGTCGATGTAGCGGAGCGCGGCTGAGCGACTGGTTATGTCAGAGGAGCACGAGGGAGGCGATCGCTGCGGTGATGCGAGCTGGGACGGCGGCGATGGCGCTCGGGTGAGGCGGGCGAGTGAGATAGAGAGGGGAAGGAGCGCGTGGATCTGGGAGGCGAGAGGGGGGAGTGGAGGTAGGTGGGGAGGAGGCCGAGGCGTCAAGGCGGCCTTATCCCCTCGACGCCGGCGAGCTGGTGCGGCTGCGAGCGCTTGGCCGTGCACCGGGTCAGTGGAGCAGGAGGAAGGGGGAGTGACCAGGGAGGAGGCGTGGGCCGGCCTGCTAGGATGGGCTGAGGCCCATTGGAAGGCCAGTTGCTCTCCCACCCCTTCTTCTTTCCTTTCCTTTTTCTTTTCTTTTGTTTTCCTCTTTTTTCAGTAGCTTTTGCTTTTTCCTTTTTGCCAATAATGACTTGCAAAATTATGCCACTGGCCAAAACAATTCCATAGAATTATCGTGCACTGCCACAAAATGTTGGGAATGTTTTGAATACCTTTGATTTATTCAAAAAGAAAAAGGGCATGTCAGAAGGCTGTTTTGACTCTGTTAAAAAGCATTAGGCCCATTTAGAGTTGATGATGACATTGTGTTCTTTAACAGCAAATAGTTTTGGATTATTTGCTAAAAGGTGAACATTTTTCCAACAAGTGTTGATCAACTTCATTTTGCACTTTGAATTTGAATGGAATTCAAAGAAGGAATTTGAAATGAGATATTATCCCAACATGATTATTATTGCAAAACTCAGTAGCTTAGCATCATCAAGATGGGTTACTGTAGCATGACACTGGAGGTGTTACAAGTAGGATCTGGTGGAGCACCCATGGAGGATCAAGGGCGACTGTAGGATCGAAATTATGTGTAGAGGGGGGTGATTAGACTAATTGACTAAATAAAAATCTAGCCTTTTCCCAATTTTAAGTCTTGGCAGATTTTAACAACGTAGCACAAGTCAAGTAATCAACCTACACATGCAATTCTAAGAGTATAGCAGCAGAATGTAAAACAATTGCATATGAAGGTAAAGGGAGGAGTTTGGAGGGAGAAAACAGAATGTAGACACGAACATTTTTGGCATGGTTCCGATAGGTGGTGCTATCGTACATCCATGTTGATGGAGACTTCAACCCACGAAGGGTAAGGGTTGCACGAGTCCACGGAGGGCTCCACCCACGAAGGGTCCACGAAGAAGCAACCTTGTCTATCCCACCATGGCCATCACCCACGAAGGACTTGCCTCACTAGGGTAGATCTTCACGAAGTAGGCCATCTCCTTGCCCGTACAAACTCCTTGGTTCAACTCCACAATCTTGACAGAGGCTCCCATGTGACACCTAACCAATCTAGGAGACACCACTCTCCAAAAGGTAATATATAGTGTGTTGATGATGAACTCCTTGCTCTTGTGCTTCAAATGATAGTCTCCCCAACACTCAGCTCTCTCTCATGGGATTGGATTTGGTGGAAAGAGGGTTTGAGTGGAAAGCAACTTGGGAAGGCTAGATATCAAGATTTATGTGGTTGGAATCGAATATCTTGACCTCAACACAAGTGTAGGTGGTTCTCTATCAGAAAATGTACGTTGGAAGTGTAGGCATGTTCTGATGGCTCTCTCCATGAATGAAGAGTGGGTGAAGGGGTATATATAGCCTCCACACAAAATCTAACCGTTACACACAAATCACCAAACTCGGTGGGACCGAATCAGAAACTCGGTCAGACTGATTTAGTTCAAAATGTGAACGTTAGGATTTTCGGTGGGACCGACATGTCAACTCGGTGGGACCGATTCCATCAGGTTTAGGGAATAATGTAATCTCGGTGAGACCGATTACACAAACTTGATGGGACCAATTTTGGTAATAGGCAAACAGAGAGTTGGTCAGGCAAACTTGATGGGACCGATTCGCTCATCTCGGTTAGACCGAAACGTTATGAAGGGAAACATAGAGTTTGCATTGCGATCTTGGTGGGACCGATCGCTCATCTCGGTTGGACCGAAACGTTACGCAGGGAAATAGAGAGGTTGCAATCCCATCTCGGTGAGACCGAGATCCCTCTCGGTGAGAACGATATGACTAGGGTTTGTGGCAGTGGCTATCTCAAGTGAACTCGGTGACGCCGGGTAGGAAATTTTGGTGGGGCCGAGTTTGACTTTTGGTTTGGGACATATGTGGATATGAGAAAGTAGTTGAGGGTTTTGGAGCATATCACTAAGCATTTTGAGCAAGTAACTCATTAAGCAACACCTCATCGCCTTTTAATAGTATTGGCGTTTCCTATGGACTCAATGTGATCTTGGATCACTAAAAGTAAAATGTAGAGTCTTGAGCTTGAGCCAACATGTCTTCTTAGTATTTTGAGGGGTGCACTTTCTAATCCATGTCATGCCAAACATTGAGCTTTCCTGAAATATTTACCTTGAAATAGCATTAGCTCAATGGGTTATAAGTTGTTAGGAATTACCAAAACCACCTAGGGATAGTTGCAATTTCAATCTCCCCCTTTTTGGTAATTGATGACAACATATAGATCAAAGCTTCGATAAATGATAATAAGATTGAAAAACATCGTCGCTTTGAGAATTATGTGGTAAGTAAGAGCTCCCCCTAAATTTGTGCATTATTTAAAATTTTCTTTTGAATGCAAATGCATAATCGATTAGGATCATGGGTTACTCTTCCATGTCACATACATCTTGGTGGAGCGCTCAAAATGATAGAAATTAAAAGCATGCACTCATCACAAAGCAAGTGAATGATCATATATGGATATAAAAGATAGTATCATCTGAACAAGCATTAAGGTAGCAAATGATCAATCACATGATCACACAAGTATCTCACACAATAAAGAGTTCAACCAAAGGCAAAGACACAAAACACTCTCTCGAAGCCTATGATCTATACATATTTCTCCCCTTTGGCAACAAGTTACCAAAAGGTTCAAATATGCATAGTGTTATGCATCTCTCAGGCTTGGTCTTCGGGAGGTGGTGTAGACAGAACTCCAAGGACGAAGGCATCTGTTGATGTAGTTGGAGTTGATGGAGTGGCTGCTGGAGGTGGCACTGGAGTTGTAGCTGCTGGTGTTGATGCTGTAGCTCTAGAATCTGTCACTGGCACGGCAGCAGACCTTTGACTCCTTGTCACTCACTGAAATGCATCTGTGGTTGCCTTGCCTCTCTTCTCTTCTGCTTCCTCCTTAAGATGCTCAACTGCTGTTTGAATCTCAGTTACCTTCAGATCAAGATAATAAAACTTAGTTTCTACGATCCTCTCCAAGCTCTCCTGGTTTTGAGTCAGGGTGGCCAAGCCCTTCTCAATCCTTAGTGTAGACTGGATCAGATATGCAAGTTGATCTTGCTTGCTATTCAGGAAAACCTAAGATGCCTCTTCAACACTTGGCATCTTGGCAGCTTTCTCAGCCTTTCCTTTGTCTCTTTTCTCATGTGTTTGAACTTATGATGGTTCCTCCTCATTCATCACAACAGTATTATCTTCAAAATCATGATGTGGGGGTAGATGCTCCTTATCGAATAGATATGTTCCTATGCCCATCTTGGAGTTGATGAGCTCCTGAATGTGTGGAGCATACCCTCAGCTTCTCTTCTGGTCAGCAGCAGTCCTCTTGATTGTCTCTACAATCAGACTCATGACCTTGAACTTCTGAGGGACATCAAAAAGCTGTAGTAGGTTGATAGAGTGCCCTCTGATCATCTTGTGATCTCCTGAGTTGGGTAGCAGAGCGTGCCTTAGGATCCAGTTGATAGTAGGCAGACCAGACAATAAGAAATGTACAAATCCAAGCTTGTGAGTCTCCAAAGCTTTATCTGGGATCTCCTTGTACATGTTAGCCACAGTGTTGTGGTCCTTCTTCGTGGCATACACATCCAAGTCATCTTCATGTTCTGCTGGGGCATTTATCAATTTTGCTCATTCTTCAACTGTGGATTGGTACCTAGTACCTCCTGACATCTAAACGATCTTCCCATGTGGGTAAAAGTGAGCAGTGGAGTAAAACTGCATGATCAGCTCATCATTCCATTTTGTGAGCTTCTGTCCAACAAACACATATACTCCACATGCTTTGAAACTGTCATAAACTCCTGGGACGTGATCTTCGTTCTCCTGGATGAATTCCCAATCAACCCATCTCATGTCACTCACAATGGGCTTCTTGTCAAGCAGGATAGTTTCATAAAAGTCTTGATGTTCCTTTGTGTGAAACCGGTAGTTAACTGCAGTCCTTCTCCTCACAGCATAAGGATTAGACTTTCTCCACAATCTCAGTCCAGCTTCTTTTCTGATGTGCATGTCTTCAGCTACTGGATGAGTATCATTGTGGTCTGGAATCTTGGGCTTCAATTTTCTCAAAATAAGAGATTCATCATCTTATTCTTGAGCTTCAGGCACTAGGGCCTTGTTCTTTTCTTCAGCGGTTATACTTCTGGTGTTCCTCTTGGGCTTAGGAGGCTTCTGAGCTTGAGCTTTGGGAGCTGTCTTGGGCTTTGATGTTGTAGCCCCTGACTTTATAGCATCTCCTGTAAGATTCTAAGCTTTGGGTGCTGGAGCATCCTCTTCTTCGTCTTCATCTTCAGAGGGATCTTTCATCATGGAGGGCTTGCCAATGACTCTGGCAATGGTCTTCTTGACTCTTTCCTTTCTCTTCTTTCCCTCTCCAGCTTCTTTGGGTTCAAGAGTGAACTCCATTGTTTCTTGAGTAGAGGCTCTGGCCTTAGACATAGGAATTCTCTTTGCTGGAGCGATCTTATTCATTCCTGGCTTAACTGTAGAAGCCGTGCCATACTCCTTTTTTAGCACCTTCTTCTTGGAGCTTACTTCCTCCTCAGTGGCAACATAATCCTCATCCTCAGATTCTCAGGTTCTCTTCTTCCTAGATCTGGTGGCTACCTTTGGCAAGTTGCTGGGAGTGCTCCTGCTGCCATCATCAGAAGTGCTCGAGGGATCTGAACCCTCACTCAGCTTCACATGTTCCTCAGACTTGTTCTGACTGTTACTCTGATCAGACATCTCGGCAAACTCACTGACAGCAGACCCTGTGAATAGATGTAGATGAGGTAGAGTGGATGAGCATCACAAAGTATAGAGTTTTTGCAAAATAGATGACTTAAAAAACTTAGTTTTAGTTCTCCACAGAAGGCATTTCAGAGCTACCGATTTGTAAACTGGGTGATACCGAAGCAGCTTTTGGAACCTAAACTAGTGAACTCGGTCAGACCGAGTCACGGTTCGGTGGCACCGAGACTGCTAGGGTTTCATAGAGAATCGAACTCGGTCACACCGATTTGCAGTTTTCGGTCAGACCGGAAATTGCAAGTGCTATGGCCTAAGTCAAATCGGTGAGACTGATTTCTACAACTCGGTCGATCCGAGATGAGTTCGGTGGAGACCTAACCCTAAATTTTCAAATCAACCTTAACCTAAAGGATTTTTTAGTGGATAGATTGTTTCTATACGTGTTAAGGATCATGGCAAAAATAATGTGCTATGAATCAGAGGTAAAAGAATAGCACAAAGGTCAAACCCATACCCTAGTTCGGCGGGGGTTCGTACGGTGACAACGACGGAGCAGATTTCCGTTGACGGTGACGGAGACCAGCGGCGGGAGGTCGCTGGTGGCGAGGAGACGATCCGGAGACCCAAGGAGGCAGAGCAGGACACGCGCGGGGTGAAGAGTTTGAAGAAATTTCCAAAATCTCACCCGTGGGTATATATATCCTGACCTTGTCGGTGTGACCGAGTGGAACAACTCGATGGCACCGAGATGCAGAATCGCAAGCGATTACTGCAACTCAGTGTGACCGGAAAGTTCAAATCGGTTGCATCGAGATTGAAAACTTAGATCAACTTAGTAATCTCGGTGTGATCGAAATGGATGATTCGGTCATACCGAAATGCACAAAGAGGTTTTGGAAGTTTAAGTCTATGACGAATCAGTGTAACATCCCAAATTTTCAATTTGGAATGTTATACATAGGTCATCATATGGATATCATATTTTATTTGCATTTTGGCTTTGTGATCCCAAAATCCTAAGCAACTCAAGGACCCACGGAGAGAGTTGGGGGTTTTATGGTTTTCATATTTGAATTTTCTCAAATAATGAAAAGTGGATCAATTTGATTTTTATTATTTTTCTCTCCAAAATATTTCAAATTAAAAATATATGAGAGGAGATAATATGACTTCTCCAAAGTAATTGAAATATTAGAGGAAAATTATTAAAATAAAATAAATTATTTTATTTGGATTTTTATTGCTATTTTATTTTAAATTAGAAAAATATTCATTTTTGGCCAAAAAATGTTCACTTTGTTCTAAATATTCTATTTAGATGGTGAAAATTTGTTTTGGTATTTGTTTTGGATCTTTATTTTATTTATTAGGATTTTTCCGGCGAAATCTGTTTAAAAAAACGCGAACCGCCTTAACGGGCCGTGTCCGAACAGGATACTGCCGCCCGGGCCTTTATAAGGCGAGGCGAGGCCGCCCTAGCCCACCCAGCCGCCCCGCGCCCCGCCACAAACCCTAGCCGCCGCTGCCCGCGCCGCCGCCGGGTCACGCCACCGTTGACCAGTCGGTTTTTTTGTTTAACCCGGTTTTTTAGTTTCGCGGTTTATGTTATTAGATTGGTTTTTCATCGGTTTATTTATTTAACGAACGTTCGTTTGTTTAGATATGTTAGTGAATGGTTTTCATTAGATTGGTTCTGTTAGCGAATGTTCGTTCATTAGTCTTTTTCTTTTTATTATATTTTCGGTCAGGGACCTATCCGCGATTATTTTTATCACACATTAGCCCCTGATCTTCAAACGCTCGCCGTTTCTTAACCAATTGTCCGAATCCAGTGAAACCAATGCCAAAATCTTCGTCTCAAAACCGTCTTTGTGTTTAATCAACTTGAACAAGGTTTTGAGAATTTTAAAATTTGGTTTCAAGAAGATTTGAGTTGAAGTTCTTTTGACCGTAGTTTCAGTTCCGTTGCTCCGATTCGATTGATTCTTTTTGCAGATCGAATCTCTTCAATTGAGTTTTCAGATTCGATCTTATTATTTAAAGTTTTCCGCTTGCATCTATGCTTGAGTGCTTAAGTATGCTATTGTTTGTTTGCGCTAGAATTCTCGGAGTGCGCAGCGTGTTACTTCGAGTCACTAGGTTTTGCGGATCATCAGCAAGGCAAGTAACACTTTGATCATGTTCATTTTTACCCATTTTTTATGCATTAGTTTCAACCCTCAAACATTGCATGAGTAAGATCTCTTAACTTGTGGGTTTGGGAAGTAGATGATGAGGTAGAACCTATTGCCCTTTTATTATCAAACCCTGGGAGTTACTTCTGCGTTATGCTACTTATTGCCATGCTATGCTCGTAGACGTGGATTGGGTTTGAGTGTATCCATAACTGATGTGAGATTATTAATTTATGGTTTACTTGAGGTGGCTACTTAAATACACATTTGGGTGGATTGGTTGCGGGCAATTGGAAAATCTAGTGTTGTCCTAGGATATCCCAGAGTACCCGTGTGATCATCCTATGGTTCACCACCCAGGCTCAAAGGGATCATAAGATTATTCATGCTAGAAACTTCCGTGTGCAGCCACAAGCTAATATGGGCTCTAGCATAGTTGAGTATGTTGCATGACCTCTTTCAGTGTGGGCTAGCAGATGTAGGGGAAAGTAGGTGTAACTGTCCACCCAGAGTAAAGAGTTAGTGTTTCTGAAAGACTGTGTCTTGGTCATCCGTTTCTCAAACACCATGCAGTGCAAGAAATACAATGGAGGAGATCGAGTCTTGTGAGGAAAAGTGTGCAAACCTCTGCAGAGTGTACAAACTAATCATGGTTAGCCATGTCCTCGGTAATGGATATCTTGAGTATCTCGTTCTTGGATTATCATGTTGATCTCATCACTCTAAATTAATATGTTGGGTTGTTAATACTGCTTTATGGGGATTGAGTTGGAGGAACTTTCTCAATGTTTAACAACTACCATGATAGTTAAATAAAATGTATTCCTTTATTGTAGGGAAAATTTGGCTTTTCACAAAAACATTACAACCATAGAGCCTCCACCAGCCATATATGCATGTAGTGATAGCATTTACTTGTTCATTGCTCTACTGTGTTTTCTTGCCAGCATATTCCACGTGCTGACCCATTTTACGGGCTACAACGTATCATATTGCAGACTTTTCAGATGAAGAGTAAGGTGCGCTAGGTCGTTTGTCGTGCACTTAGCTATGCCGTTGGAGTTGATGGACTCACTTTATCTTCCAAGCCTTCCGCTGTTATTTTACTTAGATGGCCTTAAGCCATACTTATTGTAATAAGTTCTCTTTTGAGACATTCGATGTAATAAGTGTGTGGTTGCTACTCTATTATAAATCCTTCAAGTACTATGCGTGTCAGCATTACCGATCCAGGGATGACACTTATGCACAGAGATTCGACCATTTGAGGTTGGATCGCTACAATCAGGGACTCCGAGTGCTCCTCACACAGAGTGGTTTGAATCTGACTTGATCAAACTTTGTGATGTAGCATGAATAGAGTTTGAGATGAGAAAAATATAGATAGCTAAAGGAGGTTCTTTGGCATTCTTGTCCATCCATTTGGCAAAAGAGAAAAAGCCAAACAATCAAGGCAACAAATGGATGTCCTCGAATGATTAAAACATGCAACCAGCATGCTCACACAATAAGATGGCAAATGAAATATGTGGCAAAGCATGCACAATCACTCTAGCATCTATCAATCAATTTGGCGATGACTTGGTCATCTATATATGAGTATATTGCCTGAGGAGTCAAATGAGAACATTTGATCGTAGGTCATACTCATCCTTTGAGCACAAATGGGGTTACCACTTTTACATAATGCATTGTTGTATTCACATCGTTAGAGTTGCTTTAGCTCAATTGATTAGAGTAAAGCTCCCCCTGGATGTGATATCCCCCTAGGAGGGATGACTAACCTTGGGTTTTTTCGATGATGACTTCATTAAGGTGTTGTAGATGTAGGTGCTTAAAGTTGATGTAGAACATTCGGAGCAATCCTTTGGAGTGAGTTGCACCTTCGATACCTACACGGGGTAGTCCCACAAGGAACAAACAAGGATATCCATAGACATAGAATGATATTCACATGATATGATGTCCATGAATGCATTAGGTTACCTTGTCCCTTGTCTTACCAACAAGAGGGATTGTGACTCCTTGAACTAGTGCAAGATATGGAAGTTGTTTGCACTTGTTCTTGCCAAAATGATATGAGTGAAGTATGTTGGCAGAGTCACGCTCAAGAACTCTCTAGTTCTTCTTCTTCGGGATCGACACCATCTTGATGGGAATCCTTCGAGTTGTAGTTGTACTTGATGAAGTAGAACTTGATGTAGTCTTGGGAACCCACTTGACCAATGCCTTAGGGGCTTCTTCTAATGCATCAATCTCCTCTTGAAGATTTTCCTTGCCCTTTAGCTTGTGGTCTTGTGGTGGAAGATCATCTTGAGCTTGTGTTCCTTGGAAGGAAGTAGGATCATAATTCTCTTGTTGAGGAACAAACTTCATCTTGGGGTATTGATCTTCTTCCCACTCAACTCCATTGGCATTGAACTTTCGTTAAAAACCAACAACTTGATTCTTCTGGTGTCGTCCTTGCTTGAGTACAATTTCCTCAAATTGCTTACTTCTGGCAAGACTCTTGTAAACACCTTTCTCTATAATTCCCTTCAATAAGCTATTTTATTGATCAAGTGTAACTTGGCTAAGAGAATCATTAGTGGAATCAAGAGAACTATTAGAAGCAACATCATTGGATTTAGCATGATTATTGTTACTACTAGAAGAAGAATCTTTCTTACTCTTGTTGCTAGATTTAACTTGAGGCATGTAAGTAGACAAGAGAAAACTCTTGGCAATGTAAGAAGAACTTTTCTTGTGAAGATCATCATTGATTGCCTCTAAGAACTCATGCTCTTGCTCAAGGTTGAGCTTTTCAAAGCGTAGCTTTTCATGAGTCTTTAAAAGTTCTCGATGATCTTCCAAGGTAGTTTCATGAGCTAACTTAAGAGTGTTTAGTTCTTTAGTTAGACACTCAATCTCCTTCTTATCATTGTCATTCGTTTTATCTTGATTAGCATGATTAATAGCAAGTTCATCATAGTTTTCATAACTAGAGTTCTCAACAAGTAAATCATCATCACCTAGCAAATCATCTTCATCACTATTGAAATCAACATACTCGGGGTGTGATACCTTTGGTACTTTAGCCATAAAGCATCTTACAATTCCTTCATTTGGTGACTCAAATATGTCGTAGGAGTTTGTTGACACAAGTGCTAGACCGACAACACCTTCATATTGAGTATATTCGAAGTCGGAGTGATAACTTCTCTCGGAGTGATTGTTGGAGTCGGAGCCAGATACCCATTCACCAACATGAGCTTGATGTCTTCGTTTGTGTAGCTCCTTGATGGCTTGCCCCTCCTTTCTGAATCCTTGCTTCTCTGTGATGTTCTTCGTTCATAACGGTCATCTCTACTCCTTCTCTCTCTTGGAGGTGATTCTTCTCTCCTACTTCTCCTTTTGGGAGAATCTTCTCTTCTTTTGTAGGGAGTCGTACACTCATTGGAGTAGTGTCTGGGTCTTCACAATTGTAGCAATTACATTCATGACTTGAAGATCTTTTTTCATTGTAGGACCTTGACTTGGAACTTCTTTCCTTGCTTCTACTCTTGTAGAACTTGTTGAAGTTCTTCACAATTAAGCTCAATTCTTCATTGAAGGTTTGTTTCTCACTTGATGATGTGGGAGCATCACATGAGGCTTTGTAAGCACCACTAGACTTGTTGTGGAGCTCTTCCTTATCCTTGAGTGACATCTCATGAGCAACAATTCTTCAAATGACTTCTGTTGGCTTCAGATATTTGTAATTGGGCATCATTTGGATCAATGTGCACACGGTATCATATTTTCCATCCAAGGCTCTTAGGATCTTCTTGATGATGAATCTGTCAATACCTTCGTGCATATCAATCAAAGTATCACAAATTTCCTTTACATTCTCAAGACGGCTGATTATGTTGAATTCTTCAGGGCTTAATCCGTTGAAGAGAATATCACAAGCTTGAGCATTGTATTGCAACATCTTCAACTCTTCCGCAGTAGCTTCACGGTTCGGTTCTCTCCCGTCAAAGAATTCACCTTGCAAGCCAATACACACAATAGCCCAAACGGCGGTGTTATGTCCAAGAATATGCATTTTCATCTTATGCTTCCAACTAGTAAAATTAGTACCATCAAAGTAAGGACCTCTACGGTGGTAATTTCCCTCGCTAGACGCCATACTCTCCAAGGTTGTGAAAAGAAGGCTATGATCACCAAAAGCTATGGAAATCAAAGCAGATGGAGACCAAAGCTCTGAAACCACTTGTAGGATTGAAAGTATGTCTAGAGGGGGGTGTGACGCCCTCGATTCAATCGTACACTAATCATACACGCAAATGTGTACGATCAAGATCAAGGACTCACGGGAAGATATCACAACACAACTCTAGACACAAATTAACATAATACAAGCTTTATATTACAAGCCAGGGGCCTCGAGGCCTCGAATACATAAGCTCGAATACACAAGAGTCAGCGGAAGCAACAATATCTGAGTACAGACATAAGTTAGACAAGATTGCCTTAAGAAGGCTAGCACAAAATCAAGAACGATCGAAAAGGCAATGCCTCCTGCCTGGGAGCCTCCTAACTACTCCAAGTCGTCAGCGGTCTTCACATAGTAGTAGGCATCTATCACGCCCTCGATGCGGCTATATCTCCTACGTGTCGAAGCACGACTTAGAGGCATAACCGCATTGAAAGCAATGTCGCAAGTGAGTAATCTTCCCAACAACCCATGTAAATAAATAAAGGGGAAAAGTACATAGTTGGCTTACACTCGCCATGTCACACAAATACCTAAATAAGTCATTACATTCATCCAATACACTCAGGGTCCGACTACGGAACCAAAATAAAGATCAACCCCCAAATGCGACAAAGTCCCCGATCGCCCCAACTAGGCACCATTACTGATCATCTGGGAAAGCCACATAGTAACGACGAGAGTCTTCATCAAACTCTCACTTGAGCTCGGTCATATCATCAGGAACGGCATCATCGGTACCTGCATCTGGTTTTGAAAGTAATCTGTGAGTCACAGGAACTCAGCAATCTCGCACCCTCGCGATCAAGACTATTTAAGCTTATAGGTAAGGCAAAGGTATGAGGTGGAGCTGCAGCAAGCGAATTGCATATATGGTGGCTAACATATTCGCAAAAGAGAATGAGAAGAGAAGGCAAAAGCACGGTTGAACAACTATGATCAAGAAGTGATCCTAGAACAACCTACGTCAAGCATTACTCCAAAACCGTGTTCACTTCCCGGACTCCGCTGAGAAGAGACCATCACAGTAACACACGCGGTTGGTGCGATGGTAAAACAAGTCCAGCAACACCGCCCGAATGTGCCGACAAATCCCGATAGGAGATGCACATATCTCGTTCTCAGGTCACACTCATATGAGCCAGACGTCGGGTAGGCTAGCCCAGAGTTGCCCCTGGTAGCCCCGTACATCGCTCAGTTGGACCAACACTTAGAGAAGCACTGGCCCGGGGGGGTTAAAATAAAGATGACCCTTGAGTCCGTGAAACCCAAGGGAAAAAAGGCTAGGTGGCGAATGGTAAAACCAATGTTGGGCATTGCTAGAATAGTTTTATTCAAGGCGAACTGTCAAGGGGTTCCCATTATAACCCAACCGTGTAAGGAACGCAAAATCCGGGAACATAACACCGATATGACGGAAACTAGGGCGGCAAGAGTGGAAGAAAACACCAGGCATAAGGCCGAGCCTTCCACCCTTTACCAAGTATATAGATGCATTAATTAAATAAGAGATATTGTGATATCCCAACAAAATATCCATGTTCCAAACATGGAACAAACTCCAATCTTCACCTGCAACTAACAACGCTATAAGAGGGGCTGAGCAAAGAGGTATCATAGCAAAACAACGGTTTGCTAGGACAAGGTGTGTTAGAGGCTTGTCTCAACAATATGGGAGGCATGATAAGCAAGTGGTAGGTATCGCGGCATAGGCATAGCAAAAGAGCGAGCAACTAGCAAGCAAAGATAGAAGTGATTTCGAGGGTATGATCATCTTGCCTGAAATCCCGCAAGGAAGAAGAACGAGTCCATGAAGAAGACAAACGGACGTAGTCGAACTGGTCCTCACAAACGCGACGTTGTCGGAACCAACCCGAAGAAGCAACACCGGAAAGAAGCACACAACATAGTAAACAACCAACACATGAACATGGTATGATATGCGGGATGCGGTATGTGATGCATATGCATGATTTGGGAAAGGAATGATTGAACCTAACCTCAACTTGGAAATCCAAGAGTGCCACTGGAAAGAGGAGCTGATTTTGGTCAAAATCGATATAAAGATCACCGGAATCGGATGCACGGTTTGGAAATGGCAAGCAAAACAAATATGGCACCGGTCTGCGATTAACAGCAAGTGACCATCTAAATGCATCAAGATAAATATGCTCCAGCACTCAAACATGGCAAGAAAATACATGGCAGGGATCCACTCATGATGCTTGACAAAAGATGAACACAGAGCTACGGCTAATTCACTCATTAACAGGTTCAAACAAGCATGGCAAAAGTGCAAATGATAACAGGTTACAGACTTAGAGAAAAAACTGGAGCATGGCAAAACAGATTAACGAGTAGGCATGTTTATGAGCTTGATGCACTCACTAAAGAGCATGGCATGACAAACTAATCATACACCCATGAATAAGACATGGCATAGAAGCTATACATGGCAAGAACAACAACATAGCATGCACGGAACAATAGCAACATCCTCGGAAAAATCGCTAAACATGTCAACAACCTGCCAGGATCATTTTATAGCAAAGTAGAGCTCGATTGACTCAAGCTACGGTGCTCCATAAATGAAATCAAAGACATGGATGGATAGAGCACCACAGTATTAACAAAACATCCTTACTGATCATCCTCAAAAGAGGCACGGATCACTAGGAAACAACATGAACATATGTCATAAAAACAAAATCAGGACAAGGACTTGGTGAAATTCTAAGTCCCTGAAATTAGCATCACCGAGTAAGCTACTTTGCATGCTTGTCCTAGTCACCACAAATATCACAAAAATACAATACAAGCACCTCTGTAAAGATAACATGGCATTCTACAAAACACATGTAGAGCTCATGATCATAGCATGCACACATTAATCATGGCAAAAATGACAAAATGCCATTTGCTGAAACAGATCTGACTAATTCATCACATAGCCCTCTACCAACAGCATTTCGGGCATCAAGATGAGCTCAAATGAAAATGATGCAATGAGACGAAATGATGTACTCGTCGAGGCGAACATTTTGATATGCTACACGCACGAACCGGAGCTACGGATGCAGAGTTATGGCATGTCAAAGTATGCAAATAAGTTAGGGTTTCGGGAGGAAAAAGTCAACCAAGGCAAACGGATCTCAGATCCAGATCCAGCCGGCGCGGTTCCCGAGGTTCACCGGAGTAACTGTTTGCCGGAGTGAGGGAGTCGCCGGAGTCAGACTTGGAGGGGCTCGCCGGCGAGGAGGACGACGGCGGGGCGGCGAGGCTCGCTGGAGACGTAGCAGGACGGCGCCAGTCGCCGGAGTAAACAAAGGCCTCTTGGCAAGTCTCGGTCCAATCCGAAAATGTTTAACTCCCGCACACGAAAAGAGGTAGAAAGGGACACCGGATGACATAGGAGCGCCGGATTGCAAAACGGACAACGGGGAAAATGCTCGGATGCATGAGACGAACATGTATGCAAATGAAATGCACATGATGACATGATATGCAATGCATGACACGCAAGCAATGACAAGGCAACAACAGCGAATAACTGGAGGACACCTGGCACATCGGTCTCGGGGCGTTACAACACTCCACCACTACGAGAGGATCTCGTCCCAAGATCTAGAATGGCACCGGAGGGAAAAGGGAAGAGAAAGAGAAAAGGTAAAATGAAGTTGCTCCTTTGACAAATGAGTGAAACCAAAGAACCTTGCAAAGGTTAAGCCATTTCAAGAAAAGAATACAATGGAGATGACGAAGTTGAAAAACACCTCCTCAAGCAATACCATCCGGCGTCTCCCTTCAACACCTCCTCAAGCTGTCTGTCCAGCCTTCACCAGAATCAGACTCCATCTTCGTGCCGGCTCCTCCCGAAGAAGTCGGATCCGACTCCAGAGCCCCGGCAGACGGTATGGGGATTTTGGCAGATGGCTCCAAAGCCGCCACAGTTGAGGCCAGCCCGGGGACTGCAGTACCCAGCCTGGGGACTGCGGCGGCGGGCTCGAAGACTCCAGAACTCGGCCCAAGAACCGCGCCAGTCGGCCCGGGGACTTCATTAACCCAGCAAGCGGTTGCTGAGTCCAACCCGCCGCCTCCCAGCCCAACCGCCCTCATCCAAGTCACAGTTCTAGCAGTCGAAGAAATAGCAGCACCCTCATGGGCCCAGCCCATCCTCAAATTCCTGGTGAGCAAAGAGCTGCCGACTGATGAGACTTCAGCTCGGCAATTACAACGCCGAGCGGCAGCCTACACCATAGTCAACAGAGAGCTGGTCAGGCGCAGCGTGACTGGTATCTACCAGCGCTACGTAGAGCCAGAGCAAGGCCAAGAAATTCTCAGAGACATCCATCAAGGCGAGTGCGGCAACCATGCGGCTTCAAGAGCACTCGTCGCAAAAACCTTCCGACACGGTTTCTTCTGGCCGACTGCCTTAGAAGAGGCCAAGGAATTGGTCCAAAAATGCAAAGGGTGCCAGAAGTTTAGCTCCAAGCCGCAACAGCCGGCTTCTGCACTCAAGACCATCCCCATTGCCTGGCCTTTCGCAGTTTGGGGTCTAGACATGGTGGGACCATTCAAGACAGCACGAGGTGGCTTAACTCACTTACTTGTCGCAGTGGACAAGTTCACCAAGTGGATAGAAGTGAAGCCAATCAAGAAACTGAACGGTGCGACTGCCGTGACTTTCATCTCCGATATCACAATTCGGTACGGCATACGACACAGCATCATCACCGACAATGGCATAAATTTTGCCAAAGGCGCCTTGGCCCGTTTTTGCGCAACACAAGGCATCCGACTGGACCTAGCGTCCGTCGCCCATCCACAGTCCAACAGCCAGGTGGAGCGAGCAAACGGCCTCATCCTGTCCGGCATCAAGCCCCGGCTGGTCGAGCCTCTGGAGCGCTCGGCTGACTGCTGGCTCGATGAGCTGCCAGCCGTCCTCTGGAGTCTGCGCATGACTCCAAACAAGTCAACAGGCTTCACGCCTTTCTTCCTCGTCTACGGTGCCGAAGCCGTCATCCCAACGAACATAGAGTTCGACTCCCCGCGAGTCACCATGTACACCGAGGAGGAAGCAGAAGAAGCATGTCAAGACGGCGTCGATCTGTAGGAAGAGGGCCGGCTGTTGGCACTCAGCCAGTCCAGCATCTACCAGTAGAACCTGCGCCGATACTACAACAGGAAGGTCAAGCCAAGATCTTTCCAAGAAGGCGACCTTGTGCTCCGGCTGATCCAGCGAATAGCCGGCCAGCACAAGTTGTCAGCACCTTGGGAAGGCCCTTTCATCATCAGCAAAGTGCTGGGCAATGACTCCTACTACCTGATTGACACTCAGAAGCCCTGAGCACGCAAGAAGGACGACTCCGGCAAAGAGACAGAGCGGCCATGGAATGCAAATATCCTCTGAAGATTTTATAGTTGATGCAGTATGTACCACGCTACCTTTTATATTAAAGTACCAAGACTTCAGGCCCCCCGAGACAAGCTCGGGGACTGCCCTCTTTTGTCTACATGATAAAAGTTATGCCTACGAGTATGTTACTCTTTGTTATGCCGCTTGGCACCGGGCTCGACAGGTCGGCCCGGGGACTTGCCGACTTGCACTACGAAAAGCTTCCTGCAGCCGAACAAGTAGTGTGTGGCGTCTAAGCCATTTCCTGTCAGAAGCCGCAGCTCGCAGAGGGACTGTACGGTGGGCAGGAGTAAGGCAGAATGGGCGCTCACATGAAAAATGGCTAAGGACCCAAAGCATAAAACATAGCTCAAGACGGCTTCCAGCCTTCCTTTTCCTTTGTCACAAACCGACTATTAACCAGTCGGCTCACCGCCTTCTATCCAACTTGCTAAAAAACTCTAAAGCGGCTAAGTACTTGCCTTCCCAATGTAGCCAAGCATTTGAGCCAACGGCAGTCCGCAGAGCGGTTGTCCGACTGGCAAGGCAGGCAACTAAGGGAAAGCGGCAAAGGAAAAAAGCCAAAAGAGCAATGAGCAAGAAAAGATAGAACTCGGATAAGTATTTACATAGCATAGGCCCTTGGCCGAATCTTCGAGCAGAAGTTCAAAATACACCCCGCGGGTGGAATTGTGCGAATTAACAAGTTCTTCAAGGTTACTAAAGCAGATAAAATAAAGATATGGCGGCAGCCTAAGATGCGGCAGACGGATTCGGAGGGTCGGAGGAGGCGGCAGCGTCAGGCGTTGGGGCGGCCGGCTGGGCAGTCTCGGCTTGACCGCCTCCGGCGACAGTCGGCTCGGTCGCACGCAGCTCGTTGCTGGAGGCGCGGTCGAGCTGAGGCTGGCTGTCCGCTCCGTCTTCTGGTGCTTCCGTCTCGCCTCCGTCCTCCGCCTCGCCTTCCTCCTTGATGCTGGAGCCGATCACCTCCACCGAGTCCTCGCAGTAGTCTGGGTTCATCCCAAACCACTCCGGCGGCACCTCCTCGCCGTCTTCAGACCGCTCGGGAACGAAGATGCTGGTGTCGGTGTACTTAGCGATCGCCACGGCACGCTTGACGAGGGCGTCTTCTGCGGCTGCCAGTTCCGTCTGGGCCTCTGACCAGAGCGTGGCCAGCCGGTCTAGATCCAGCCCCGGATACCACACCTTGATGAACTCCAAGGCCCAGCGCGCTCCAGCTCGGGCCGAGGAACCCTTCCAGGCCTCAAGACGACCAGCCGCGACCTCTAGCCAGTTGGCAGTCAGGCTGGGGGTGCGCGGAGCCTGCATGTCCGGCCACAGGGCGGCAATCGCCTGGGCGCCGACACGTTGAAGCCAGCGCAGCATCCGGTGAGTCAGCCGAGGGCGAGCCTCGATGCTCAGGATATGCTCATCAAGGGTTTGGGGGGTGTCGGCGGCGATCTCTGCACCTTCCGCCCTCCTACCTTCACGGTCAGCCTTGATGGCTTGGATGGCGGCCTGCGAGTGCCCAGGGAAGAAGTCTGCCAAGACGGAAGAAACGAAGAAACAAGTCAAAAACCAGGAGTCAGCACGATTTATAATTGGCAGCTCGAAGAAAGAAAGTAAAGAAACTCACCATCAACGATGTATTCAATCTCATGGAAGCCAGAGGCCAGCAGTGCCTCTCTATCAGTCCAGGAGGAGCGCTCGCTCGCGAACTCGGCCAGGAGGGCGGTTTCCGCCTCTTCTACCTCCTTCTGCGTCTTCGCGAGCAGCTCCCTCTGCTCTGCCAAATGAGTGGCCAGCAGATCGCGCTCTGTAGCGAGCTTGTTGCACTCCTCCCCCTTGGCGCGCAACGTGGAGTTCGCCTCGCTCAGCTGCTGTTGAAGAACAGCGTTGGCTTCTGAAGAGAAGGAAGAAAGAAGGCGTTAAGTCATCAGGAAAGAAGGTCGCCGGGGAGATCCGGCCCGACTGCTCAGCAGTCGGCCTGAATCTTGGGGACTACAGCCCACGGGTGCGCCAGCACGCCCCCGCGAAGAAGGAAAAGAACTCACTCCGGCTCTCCGACAATTCGGCGGTCCGCTTGCCCAGCTCTTCAACATTGCGGTTGAAGGCAGTAACGCGGAGGTTGTGATAGTCCTGCGACAAAATATTTCAGACAAAAGTAAGTACCCGGAACTCACCAATAGGAGTTCCGGGCCGCCTGCTCAGCAGCCGACCCGAAACTCGAGGACTACACCCAGTGGGTGCGCTGGCGCGCCCCCTAGAGAGGAACAAAAAAACAAGGACCAAAGAGAGAACATACCCGGACGGCTGCCCGCGATGCCAGGTACGCCTTGGTGCAGTTCTGGATGGCGTCGCCCTCAGCTCGAAGCTTCATTTGGACGTCCAGAAGTGCCTGATTCAGCGGCCCCATGCCGCCTCCTCTCACCCACCCAATGGGCGCGGCGCTCGTCGCTTCGGCATCCGGGATCGCCGAGCTGGTGGTGCCGGTCTCCAGGGGGCGTGGCGCCGAGGTCGCCTTCTCAAGACGGCGGCGCGTTGGCGAGCCGACTTGAAGGAATAGCCTCGCCACGGCCTCATCTTCAGTCGGCGGCACCGGCGGGTCCGCCGGCTGTTCGCCTTGCGCGCCCCCAGACGGCGGCAGAGGTGGCGGCGGAACGATCACGTCCGGCGTGGAGGAGTCGCCGCCTTCCCTCTCCAGGACGGGGTTCTCGCCGCCGGCTTCCCCAGTATGCCCCGTGAACTCCGGAGGCGGCGGCGCAGAGTTCAACGGGGTGACGAACACCGCCGATTGGCGGCGCGTGGCCTCCTCAGCCTGCCGCTTCGCCGCGGCAGCGGCTTCGGCCTCGGCCAGTTTCTTCTTGGCGGAGGCCTCTGCCTTATCAGCCTCCACCTTCTCCAGGCGGGCGGCCTCTTCCTCGTTGCGCTTCTCCTGCGCATTCTGCTCCATCGCCTCCCGGAGGTCGGCGGCGGGGTCAATCCGCCGAGTGGTGGCGGACGTCTCCGCTGACCCCATGACGGAGGCAGCGACGGCCCTCTCAAGAGTGAGGGGACCCCTGAAGCAAGTAAAACACTCAGACAAAGCCACAAAGTAAGAATAAAGCATTGAAACGGAATAATCATGCGGAGACCAGTGGCGGCTTCTTCACTTCCTTACGGAAGCGGAGGGCCTTCGCAGCCGACTCGTCCTGCCGGGTCGCCGCAGCCGAACTCTTGGGCTTCTTCGGCCGACTGCCGAACAAAGTCGGCATGGGCCTACCCTTCTTCCCGCCGCCTGGAGCACTCAGCGCGGCAGAAGAGCCCGCGCCGGGATGACTGGCTCCTGGTCGGTGGTGGGGGGCGACCTCCTCCTCATCATCAGGCCAGTCCTCTAGACTGGCCCCGAGCCGCGGGCCGCCTCCTCCCTCGGCATCGTCCTCCAAAGCCGCCGCCCCCAGATCAGGGTCGTCGACGTCGCTCTCTGCCCAGTCGGCGAGGAACTCGCGGACCGGCCCCGAGGTGCCGGCTCGTGGATGGAGGAGGGGATTCTGACCAAAGCGGACTGGTCAGGTCGGACAAGATAAACTCGGCAACAGAGAAGACAATTCAAAGAAATAAGGAAAAAGGCAACTCACTATGGGCGGGGGGTTGGCGCGAGAGTACGGCTCCTTGCCGAACTTCCAATCCTCCAGGAGCTTGCTGTCCGAGAGGTAGTTCACCATGTAGGCCACCTCCTCATGAGGCATGTCCTTGGTGCACATCTGACTCGGGTCACGGTGCCCGCTCATTTGGCATATCATGTGGGGGCGACCTTGGAGCGGGAGGACTCGGCGCGCCACGGAGGCGGCCAGCAGGTCTGGAACAGTCAAGCCCTCCGACTGCGTCAGCACTCGGAGTCGCGTGATGGCGCCGGCTTCCGCAGGCGTCAGCGACTTGGCCCGGTACAACTAGTTGGGCAGTCTCCCAGCCGGCAGGTTGACCCAATCGCCCCTCGCAAAGACGCTCTTGACGTGGAAGTACGAGTGCTGCCACATCTTCACCGACTTTATCAGCTTGATGGCGGGGAAGGGGTTGTCGGCCCCCAATCTCCGCACGGCGACGAAGGCGCCGCATTGAGCTGGCACGCCTGCAGCCTGGTGTCGAGCTTGTAGAAGAAGAACTCCCCCAGAGCTCGAGGGTGGGGAGGACTCCGAGGAAGCCTTCGCACAAAGCCACGAAGGCGGACAACAGCACCACCGTATTGGGCGTGAGGTGGTGCGGCTGGCGGCCGTAGAACTCCAGAAAAGAGCGGGAGAAGCTGCTCCCCGGCAGCCCCAATCCGCGTAGGCAGTGCGAGCGGAAGATGACCCGCTCGCCCACCTCCGGCGCAGGGGAAATCTCCCCCTCGACGCAAGACACACCCGCACGTGATCTTCGTCGGGGAGCCCAAGAGTCTTGCGGAGGAACTCAATGTGGTCGTCATGCACTTCTGAGCCGTCCCAGGTGCCGGAATGCGCCGAGGGAGGCGCGGCGGCAGAGGAAGAACTCATCACGAGCTGATCGCCGCGACGTTCGGCAAAGCTTGGGCGCGCGGCGGAGCAAGGAAGAAGAAGAAGGAGAAGAGCAAGGAGTAGTGGGAAGGAGGGGCGCGCGTGCTCTGCCGTGCCCCCCTCCTCCCCCTACTTATAGCCTCATGGGCTGCGAAGCCGAGGGGGCGGGCATGGGATTTACTACGCCCACGACCCCACGACCCCCACGTTACAACGACAAAGTTACTGCGCGCAGTAACTTCACAAGAATCCCAACCATCCGCACGGGCCGCAGTGGATCCGCTTGAGGGCCGAGGCGCGGTAGTGGCCGGCCTCTCCTACGGGCCTGTCCCGTCACGCATGTAGGCTGGCAGACTAGCCCGGCCGCGCGTTGCCACGTGACAGGCCCGGAACGGGCGGCGGCCTGGAAGCTTAGCCGCCACGCTACTTGGATCCCGCCAAGACGTTCGAAGTACTGTGCAAGTCAGAGTTGGGCGGGTCCGACTCCTTCTAGTTGGCCCGGCAGAAATCAAGCAAGAACCATGTGTCAAGCGCCCGAAGAGAGAAACTGCTGAGGCTTCTCGGCCGATCGTCCGTGGCGCCTCACCAGCTTCGGGGACTACTGTCGGAGTAATGGGCCACGGGTAGGCTAACCCGAGCCCCAGAACCTTTCAAGACATCGGGGCAGGCTGCGCCCCTCAAGACCCCAGGACGAAGAGCCGCCTTCTGAGAAGTTGGTGGCAAGACAGCCGACTGCCCACTCGTGGCCGAGTCCCGGGGACGACTTCAGGATAAGCCGACTCCTGACTGGCGACTTCCAGAGAAGCCGGCTTTGGAGAGTCGGCCCGCGACTCCAACAAACCCCATGCCCTCATCAAGAGGGACGGGACGGGGAGTGGCTACAGTCAAGCCCACTCCCACCCCTTACCAGGGGCAGGCATGGCTACAACACGTCGTACCTAGGAAGATCTCCGTGCGGCGTGGCACTGTTGCCGTGCCGGCCCTGACATCAGCACCAAAGGACCGAATCCTGCGCCCACGACGACTTGTCTATATGACCCTAGGGCGGCGGGTCCCACCAGCCAGTGAAACCCCAGGAGACGGCAAGTGCACCCCCAGTCGGACCCGTTGGGAGTCGGCCCCGAGAGTCGGCCAGATCCTCCCCCGGGGCCCATGCGCCATTAATCAGATGTGACAGAGAATGGCGACAGTGATCGCCCGCCAGGCGGCGGGGCTGTTGCCATGACTCCATGACCAAGCCCGCGTCATCAGAAGCACGGCTACAGTAATCAGCAGCCGGGAAGACCCGCCCACGGCGGACGCGGCCTGTCGGCTCCGTACCTAGCCAGTCGGCGGGCCCCAGCAGTCGGCGGAGAAGACGGAGGCCGGAGACGCTGACGGCTGGGCCCACGTCCAGCCAGATTACCATTGTACCCCTGGGGTAGGCCTATATAAACCCCCCAGGGCACCCATGCAGGGGGTTGGAATCCATTAGCTCTAGACCAGATCATATAGGAGGGAGAGAGCTAGCCTTGCCCTCTCCTACCTCCAGGAAAACAGCTCTAGGAGCAATCGTGTAACACTTTGCCATAGTGATCATGCGGAGACCCCGCAGAGCAGCAGTAGTGGTGTTATCTCCCCGGATAGCCCTGAAGCTGGGTAAGATTCACAGGCGTGCATGTCTACGCCTCATCTCGTTTCCAGGCACCGGCGACGTTCTACTCACCCCCACCATGATAAGCCATCCTTTTGGCATATGTCGCACCCAACCCCCGACATCGATGCACTCACTACAGAGCATGGCATGACAAACTAAGCATACACCCATGAAGAATACATGGCATAGAGGCTATACATGGCAAGAACAACAACATAGCATGCACGGATCAATAGCAACATCCTCGGCAAAATCGCTAAACATGTCAACAACCTGCGAGGATCATTTTATAGCAAAAGTAGAGCTCGATTGACTCAAGCTAGGTTGCTCCATAAATGCAAACAAAGACATGGATGGATTGAGCACCACAATATTAAAAAAACATCCTTACTGATCATCCTCAAAAGAGGCACGGATCACTTGGAAACAATATGAACATATGGCATAAAAACAAAATCAGGACAAGGACTTAGTGAAATTCTAAGTCCCTGAAATCAGCATCACCGAGTAAGCTACTTTGCATGCTTGTGCTAGTCACCACAAATATCACAAAAATATAAGACAAGCACCTCTGTAAAGATAACATGGCATTCTACAAAACACATGTAGAGCTCAGGATCATAGCATGCACACATTAATCATGGAAAAAATGACAAAAGGCCATTTGCTGAAACAGATCTGACAAATTCATCACATAGCCCTCTTCCAAAAGCATTTCGGGCATCAAGATGAGCTCAAATGAAAATGATGCAATGAGATGAAATGATGTACTCGTCGAGTCGAACATTTTGATATGCTACACGCACGAATCGGAGCTACGGATGCAGAGTTATGGCATGTCAAAGTATGCAAATAAGCTAGGGTTTCAGGAGGAAAATGTCAACCAAGGCAAACGGATCTCAGATCCAGATCCAGTCGGCGCGGTTCCCGAGGTTTGCCGGAGTAACTATTCGCCGGAGTGAGGGAGTCACCGGAGTCGGACTTGGAGGGGCTCGCCGGCCGGAGGAGGAGGAGGACGACGGCGGGGCGGCGCGGCGGAGAGGCCGGGGCGGCGAGGCGTGGCCGGGCGGCGAGGCTCACTGGAGATGGAGCGGGACGGCGCCGGTCGCCGGAGTAGGAAGGGCGGCGGTCGCCGGCATACGGTGGCGCGGGCGCCGGTGAGAGGAGAGGCGGCGGCGGCGGGCGGGCTCCTCCCGCGGGCGGCAGCGACGAGGAGACGGGCCGCGGGGGCCTGGATTGGGACTCCCGGCCCGCAGCGGCGACGAGCGGCGAGCGCCACATGGCGGGACGCCACTGGTGCGGGCGGCGGCGCGGTGTGTCCGACACGGGCGGACAATGTCCGGCGCGCTGAGATGAGATTTTTAGGGTTTCGGGGAAGAGGAGACCCGGGATTTTCGTGGGGGATGTATTTATAGCGGTAGAGGGAGCTAGGAAGCTCCAAATGAGGTGCGGTTTTCGGCCACGCGATCGTGATCGAACGCTCTAGATGATGGAGGGGTCTTTGGTGGGTTTTGGGCTAGTTTGGAAGGGTGTTGGGATGCAACCCACACGAGGCCTTTTTGGTCCCTCGGTTAACCGTTGGAGTATCAAAGAAAGTCCAAATGGCACGAAACTTGACAGCCGGTCCAATCCGAAAACGTTTAACACCCGCACATGAAAAGAGGTAGAAAGGGACACCAGATGACATAGGAGCGCCGGATTGCAAAACGGACAACGGGGAAAATGCTCGGATGCATGAGATGAACATGTATGCAAATGAAATCCACATGATGACATGATATTCAATGCATGACACGCAAGCAATGACAAGGCAACAACAGCGAATAACTGGAGGACACCTGGCACATCGGTCTCGGGGCGTTACAGCATCCTCCGGGTAGTAGTAGTCATCAGTGGCGTTGTCTGGCTCCTGGGATCCGTCATCTGGTCGCAACAATCAGGTATGGGGGAAAAAGAAGTAGCAAAGCAACCGTGAGTACTCATCCAAAGTACTCACAAGACTTACATCAGATCTAAACTAAGTATGCATCTGTATCAAAGGAAAGGGTTGTATCTGTGGACTAAACTGCAGAATGCCAGAAGGGAAGGGGAAAGCCTAGCCTATCGAAGACTAGCATCTTCTGGAAACCACCATCTTGCAGCAACAGGAGGGAGTAGAGTAGCATAAACTAAAGTAGTAGAAGTGTTATCAACCTCGGCCAGAGATCCTTTCTCGACTCCCTGCGAGAAAGCAATCCTAGAGACATACTATCCAGTTATCATCTCATATCCAAATCTCATCTCCATGTCTCATATCAAGTATCCAGTTCTAGTTGTATCGATCGGGATACAACTCCAAGTGTCCGTTACCGTAGGACAGGCTATCGATAGATGTTTTCTTCCCTGCAGGGGTGCACCAACTTACCCACCACGCTCGATTAACTCCGGCCGGACACCCTTTCCTAGGTCATGCCCGGCCTCGGCCAAACAATACGCCGCAACCCGACCTAGGCTTAATAGAGAGGCTAGCACGCGGGACTAAACCTATGCCCCGAGGGGTCATGGGCCATCTCCCCGGGAACTCTTGCATGTTGCGTGGGCGGCCGGTGAGCAGACCTAACTACCTCCTTCAACAAGGCAGGAGCTTACGCAGTCCAACCCGGCGCGCGTCGCTCAGTCGCTGACATCTATTAAGCTTCGGCTGATGTATACTATGCAGAACACCCATACTATGTCCACGTGATGGTTAGTGCTATCAGGCCAGAGGCCCCGCGGACTAAATATCCAAATCGTAGTGGATTAGGAGCATGCGGTAATGAGCAGAGACTCATGATCGATGTGACCCCATCGCCCCATCTCAAGTACTTGCGGTAAGGGTTAAGAATGCCCGGCCACGCCTCGTAAGTATCTCGCGGCCACCTTCCAGGTCAACCCGACTCCACATCACTCGCAATTAAGCTCGCGCGGGTACCCCTCAGGGCCGAACCGTCTTTAGTAACATGGCTCAGTGCAAATTCATAATAACCATAGTAACTGTGTGTTTAACACCAAGGGGAAAAGCAGAGGAATCACCCCTGGTGAATCCCACTCGATGTTATCATCAAGGTGAACGTAAGAGGATCCACCCTCGAGGTTCACATTTGATGAGTTGCACGACAGAGCCGTAACGGAAGTGGTTAAGGAGGAAATCACCCTCGATGACCCCGACCGGATAGATACACTACAGAGATCTCATCAGGAGTGATGTAAGAGGTTCCACCCTCGGCACTCGATAGTAACTCTGCAGAGTCGTACAAATAGGGGGGTGATGTGCGGTGTCGGGGCCTGGACATCGATCACATGATCGAGTCATCGAACATAAAGCGAGGCAACTACGACAAGGTGGGGTCACTGATGGATCTCTAACCAACCTATACTAAGCAATTTAGGATAAGCAAGTAACAACAACATGCTATGCATCAGAGTAGGATCATACAGAAAGCAGTAGCAGTTCTAATGCAAGCATGAGAGGGAAGAAATGGGCGATATCGGAATGCTCAAGGGGGTTTGCTTGCCTGGTTGCTCTAGCAAGGAGGGGTCGTTGGGGATGTAGTCGTACTCAGTCGCATCAACGTCGGTCTCGGGGTCTACCGCAGAAGAAGAGGGGGGAGAAACAGTAAATACGGGGCAAACAAGCATCAAAAAAAGATAACAAGGCAAAACACGGTGCCAGGGGTGACCTAACGAAGTACTAGGCGATACTGGCGAAGGGGGAAAACATCCGGGAAAGTTTTCTCGGAGTTAGGCATTTTCGGACAGATGAAACGGAGGGGGGCGGTTGCAGGTTTGCTATGAAAGGGACGTGTGGCGGACGAACGGGTTGCGTATCCGGGTTCGTCTCGTCGTTCTGAGCAACTTTCATGTAGAAAGCATTTTCATCCGAGCTACGGTTTATTTTATATTTATTTTAAAATATTTGATTCATTTTTAGGATTTATTTAATTATTTAAATTCAACATTATCCAGAATAGTGTTTGTTGACGTTAGCATGACGTCAGCATGATGTCAACAGTCAACGTTGACCGTTGACCTGGTCAACCTGACATGGGGGACCCACCTGTCATTCTCTGCTTAGGTTAATTAGGGTTATGTTAATTAAGTATTGTTTAATTAAACTAACAGGTTAATTAGATTAATTAAATATGATTAATTAACTTAATTAATTAATTAATTAATTCATTAATTAATTATTTTAATTATTATTTATTTATTTATTTTAATTATATATGTTTAATTTTTTAAACTAACATTTTCTGGGCTAGGCCCACTTGTCATTTGCTCATAGGGGCCTAACAGTTCGGGCGTGCTAGCGGGCGAGGCCGTGGGTGCCCGATGGGCGTGGCGCAACCCGAATGGGCGCGCTGGCGAGGAGGGCGTCGGCGACCGTGGCCGGCGCGGGCACCACGATACGGGCCGCGACGAGCAGCGAGCGTGGGGAGCGGAGCTTAGCGAGGGAGGCCGGAGCGGGGTGGCGAGCGAGGAGCAGCAGGGCGTCGGCCGCGGGGTGGAGCGCGAGGTGGGAGGTACGCCGCGGGCGCGCGCGCAGGCGGGCGCGTCATAGGGCGGTCCAGTGTGTGCGGGAGCACGGCGGTGGCCGCGGCCGCCAGCGGCAGATGCGGCATGGGCGCGCGCGGCAGCGCGGTGGAGCACACGAGCGGGAGGCAGAGGAGCAGCATCAGGGGCGCCGGGGCGTGACGGCGGGCACGGGCGAGCGCGGCGTGCGTGCAGCGGGAGCGGGAGGAAGGGGAGGCCAGGGGCAAGGCACAACCGGCGCGGCGGCTCACCGTGAAGCTGTAGGGAAGGGGCAGTGGACTCGGGACGGCTTGGGGTGGTCCGGCGAGGGAGAGGATGAGGCGGACGATGGCGACGGGGACGAGATTGTCCGGCGTTGGCACGGTCGCGGATGAGACGGCGTCAGCGCTGTCGGCGACATCGAGCCGCACCCCCCCCCCCCCCCCCCCCCCTGATCCAGACGGGACCGCGCAGTGGAGGGGGGGTCCGGCGATGGGGCAGCAGGTGATGGAGGCGACGGGGCGGCGCCGGGAACGGGCGCCGACGGCGGGCTCGCGGGGCTGTTGCCCCCACTCGATCCAGATGCGGGAGGGAGAGGAAGGAGAGATCGGGAGAGGAGCAAGTGGTGGATGGGGATCGTGGGGGTGTGGGTGATTAGGTCACATGGAGTGGGGGGTTATGGGGGAGAGGTGGGCCGGCCTGTGGTTGCCCAGCTGGGCCGGTTGGCCTAGTGGGGGAGGCCTTTTCTTTCTCTTTTTTTTGATTTTATGCTTTTCTCTTTTTATTTAAAACAGAGACGGCCAGGGAAAGGTTTGGGCTACCAAGAGACTTTGAAAAAAATGTGGGACTAGGCCACTTAAATTCCTATTAGTATTTGGCACTTCCACAAAGAGTTTGAGGGACAACTGAACCCATTTGGATTTTCCCCCAATAAAATAGCATTTTAAAATGCTGAAATGGCACTGTTTTAATTACTATAGTCCATCTTGGCTTGGAGGCGATGTTATTTTCCTTAACAATCATTTGTTATGGAATTTTGGCCAAATGATGAACTATTTTGTAGCAACTTTTTGTGCAACTTCAAAAATCACTTCCTAATTGAATTTGATTTCAAAGTGGAATCTCAACTGATATTTGAATCGAAGTTGATCAAGCACCGTTTAGCAAAACGATTAGCTTTAATCATGGAGGGTTACTGTTGCATGACACCGGGGTGTTACAAATCTCCTCCACTACAAGAAATCTCGTTCCAAGATTTAAGGGGTGGAGTAAGGGGGAAAGACTCGGGAAGGACGGAGCTCAACACAAGATAGGTACCTGGGGGCTATCTCAGTGAATGTAGCATAGAGCCACCCCTTGAGTCGAAATTCAAAAAGGACGTCGAGATCAAGGTAAGGAGGTGCAATAAGAAGTTTCGAGTGGGAAGGCAATCGTCTGATGCCAAATCAGAAGGCCAAAGGGGTTCGGAGCAACGAAAGGAAATATTCGGTCTGATAACAGAATAGATCGTCTCTCGGAAGGTGGCTCGTCATTTACATACGAAGCCAATCATGAGAAATAACCTTAGAAAGAAGGGTGTACATGAGAGTCAGGTTTCGATCTTGTGGAACTGTGGGTCATGGGCCCACCATGTGGGTTAAAAGCAGGAAGGCGCTAACATCTTGAATGGTCATGATAGCAAGGCAGGTCAGAGGATAACCTTTCAGTTATGTTGGCAACAAAGTTTGGTACCAAGGGCAAGGGACGAAGAGAACTATTTTCCTGCTCGTTAAGACGAGGCGGACCAATAGGCAAAGTTCTCATCCATCGGTGGTTACCGGAATGTCATCAACAATAGTAACAAGGTCTTACTTACAGAGCTTGTACACCGAGGTGTTTACAAGACCCCCGAAATTATTTCTGCTAATAACATATATAGATCACAAGAAAGATTAAACAAACCAATGGAAATAAAATGTGTTTATACACAAGATTTAGGAGTGTAACTTTTCCCAAGGAAAAGTAGAGCATGATATACATGTTAGATCAACAAGTACACCACCATTTGGATAAAGGGGCAAGGGAATTCATGATGTTATCCATACAACGGTGTTTGGATAATAGAGCAAGAAACATTTGGCAATACACTTCCAATGTTCTTGTTGTTGTTCGGCGTACCACAGTCATGCTTCGAGGTAACATTAACATGGTGTTTCAAGCAAGATTGAATCTGAGGGTCACAAGAAGTACAAAGGAACAATTCCAAGAATGTTAAGGAATGTAAGATATAACCAAAACATGACCAAGTCTGTGTTGGCAGGAAGTCAAGGATGTTGTCGATGATATCACAAACCATCGAGGGGTACGGATGGTATTTCTAGCCATGAATTCAATTGACATCTCTGAAGAAGCCAAAGTGTTGACGGTGATCACGACAAATTTTGTTGAGAGGCTTTATGAAGATGCCATCGAGCAGCGACGACATCAAGCAAAAGGGAGGATGAAGTGAAAAGCTATGAGAACCACAGATTTGACACAAGCTTGAAATCAAGCTTGTTGTTTGAGGTGAAATGATAAGATGAGGAAGATCGACGTAGGCTTAGCTCGTCGACGGAAGTTGTTCCGGGCATAAGGACCAGGTAGCACAGTTAGAATTAGCACGATAATGATGTAGTTGATCAGGCTAGGAATGACTTGAAGGATTATTAAACTCGTAAGCAATGAAAATTAATTAGATTTGTTGCATCGGAGTGCGGGATCGATTCTCTTATCGGTGTTCTTGATTGATAAACAACCCAGAACCCATGAAGTGACAAAGACAGGGTAAGGTAGTACTTCATAAAAAATTTATAAGATGTAGAGTAATGGCATGATATGCTCGAGATACCATGGGTAATACTCGAAGGTAGATCATAACAGAGGTCGGGCAGACGCATTGATCTGTAGAAGTCAGATGTTTTAACTTGTCCGAGAAATGGGATCAAAGAAGAACAATCATGGTTGGATCCATGGTTGTAAAGGATCAATTCACAGATACCAGATGATAGTTATCAAGGAAATAGTTATTATTACAAGAAGCTTCCACGATAGGATCTACATCGTGTCCATGGGCATGAACACAAAGTTCAAAGTCGACTCCCACTTCTTCAATGCATAACCTTCCATTCACTTCTTGTTTTCGATGAAGTCGTAGTTTTGAAATTATATCTGGCAAAACACCAGAAGAGTAAGACTCGTTAAAACTCTCGGGTTCAAACGGATTATGGGAGGCATAGGTTCAACCCATAGGGGCATCTTAGGAACCTATTCCACAAACTTCAAAAGTAAACAACACCAGCTCAAAAGCAAAGCATGGTTGACAAAAGGAGAGGATACAATTACCAAAGGCATTATGTATTTGGGAAAGAACTTCACGAGGTTCTTTGAATATGAAGGACTTTGTCGGATGTTAAACCAATAATGGGTCTGGCGATCCACAACGGAGCTGATGTGAGTATCGATATTCAATCAGAAGAAGAAATAATGCAGAGGCATCGGATTTTGGAAATATCTGATAATTCCAAAGCTTAAATGCAAAGGAATTATGATTTCCAATTCAGGGGATCAGAAGCAGACGCTCTAATCAAGGATGGATAATTAGAATAGACCTAGGGGCACAATCGATGACAAATAGATTGGTCGAGAACCAGCTCATGTTCGAAATGACGTCTGAGCCGGAAAGATAATTTAGAAGGATCAACTGATGATTGCGTGCTTTCACACACATGTTGAATCGATAGGATCAAAATGATGGTGTCAAAGGATACTAATGAATATTGCTACACATATGAAAAGCATCCATAATGCAAGCAGACAAGTATTGCAGAGCAATAGTTTGAAGAGGATTCTCGGAAGATCGGATAGTATTTACAAGTATTTTGAAAAGCATATGAACAACTGGGGATGAGCAGACCCCAGTTAAGTGAATTATCCTTAGTGCAAAAAGAAGCTGCGAAGCAGAAGGCACCAGGATTCTCGGAACAACGGAGCGTACTAGTGGTATCTTGTAATAACAGGAGCAACTAGGGATGAAGGTACAAGTGGAAAGGATGTTATTCAGGGGGATTATCGGTGGTCAGGAACTGCAAGGTGGTTGGCACAGGGTCTCGAGAAACATCAAGGAGTATCTGCAGAATCTTCTTGGCGAAACAAGAGATCGTCAGTAATGTCGGGGCTCTCCGGGAGGAAGTGGGTATGAGAACCTAATGTTAGAGTTAGTAAAATGTTTAACCCGAATGGAAGAGAGATTAGAGTCCCAGAGTATAGATGAGGAGTAAAAGATCCTAATACCACCCAATGGCGACGTGGGCCCGTAAGACACACAGCCATGTTAGTAAAAGTTTTTGGAGTGACTCAACTCGACTTCGGCCAAGGAGATGGAAAGGGGGCTACCTACAGGCAGTCGGCTCTGATACCAACTTGTGACACCCTCGATTCAATCATACACTAATCATACACAAAAATGTGTACGATCAAGATCAAGGACTCATGGGAAGATATCACAACACAACTCTAGACACAAATTAACATAATACAAGCTTTATATTACAAGCCAGGGGCCTCGAGGGCTCGAATACATAAGCTCAAATACACAAGAGTCAGCAGAAGCAACAATATCTGAGTACATACATAAGTTAGACAAGATTGCCTTAAGAAGGCTAGCACAAAATCAACAACGATTGAAAAGGCAAGGCCTCCTGCCTGGGAGCCTCCTAACTACTCCAAGTTGTCAGCGGTCTTCACGTAGTAGTAGGCATCCTCCGGGTAGTAGTTGTCATCAATGGCGTCGTCTGGCTCCTGGAATCCGTCATCTGGTCGCAACAATCGGGTATGGGGAAAAAAAGAAGTAGCAAAGCAACCGTGAGTACTCATCCAAAGTACTCGCAAGACTTACATCAGATCTAAACTAAGTATGCATCTGTATCAAAGGAAAGGGTTGTATCTATGGACTAAACTACAGAATGCCAGAAGGGAAGGGGAAAGCCTAGCCTATCGAAGACTAGCATCTTCTGGAAACCACCATCTTGCAGCAACAGGAGGGAGTAGAGTAGCATAAACTAAAGTAGTAGAAGTGTTATGAACCTCGGCCAGAGATCCTTTCTCGACTCCCTGCGAGAAAGCAATCCCAGAGCCATACTATCCAGTTATCATCTCATATCCAAGTCTCATCTCCATGTCTCATCTCAAGTATCCAGTTCTAGTTGTATCGATCGGGATACAACTCCAAGTGTCCGTTACCGTAGGACAGGCTATCGATAGATGTTTTCTTCCCTGCAGGGGTGCACCAACTTACCCACCAGGCTCGATTAACTCCGGCCGGACACCCTTTCCTGGGTCATGCCCAGCCTCGGCCAAACAATACGCCGCAACCCGACCTAGGCTTAATAGAGAGGCCAGCACGCCGGACTAAACCTATGCCCCCAGGGGTCATGGGCCATCACCCCGGGAACTCCTGCGTGTTGCGTGGGCGATCGGTGAGCAGACCTAGCTACCTCCTTCAACAAGGCTGGATCTTACGCAGTCCAACCCGGCGCGCGCCGCTCAGTCGCTGACGTCTATTAAGCTTCAGCTGATGAATACGACGCAGGACGCCCATACTATGTCAACGTGATGGTTACTGCTATCAGGCCAGAGGCCCCTCCGATCAAATATCCAAATTGTAGTGGATTAGGAGCACGCGGTAACGAGCAGAGACTCACGATCGATGTGACCCCGTCACCCCATCTCGAGTACTTGCGGCAAGGGCTAAGAATGCCCGGCCACACCTCGTAAGTATCTCACGGGCACCTTCCAGGTCAACCCGACTCCACATCACTCGCAATTAAGCTCGCGCGGGTACCCCTCAGGGCCGACCCGTCTTTAGTAACATGGCTCAGTGCAAAGTCATAGTAACCATAGTAACTGTGTGTCTAACACCAAGGGGAAAACCCGAGGTATCACCCCCGGTGAATCCCACTCGATGTTATCATCAAGGTGAATGTAAGAGGATCCACCCTCGAGGTTCACATTTGATGACTTGCACGACAGAGCCGTAACGGAAGTGGTTAAGGAGGAAATCACCCTCGATGACCCCGACCGGATAGCTACACTACAGAGATCTCATCAGGAGTGATGTAAGAGGTTCCACCCTCGGCACTCGATAGTAACTCTGCAGAGTCGTACAACTAGGGGGTGATGTGCGGTGTCGGGGCCTGGACATCGATCACATGATCGAGTCATCGAACATAAAGCGAGGCAACTGGGACAAGGTGGGGTCAGTGATGGATCTCTAACCAACCTATACTAAGCAGTTTAGGATAAGCAGGTAAGGTATGAAAGCAGGTAGCAACAACAGGCTATGCATCAGAGTAGGATCATACAAAAAGCAGTAGCAATTCTAATGCAAGCATGAGAGGGAAGAAATGTGCGATATCGGAATGCTCAAGGGGGCTTTGCTTGCCTGGTTACTCTGGCAAGGAGGGGTCGTCGGGGATGTAGTCATACTCAGTCGCATCAACGTCGGTCTCGGGGTCTACCGGAGAAGAAGAGGGGGGAGAAACAGTAAATACGGGGCAAACAAGCATCAAAAAAATATAACAAGGCAAAATGCGGTGCCAGGGGTGACCTAACGCAGTACTAGGTGATACTGGCGAAGGGGGGAAACATCCGGGAAAGTTTTCCCGGAGTTAGGCATTTTCGGACAGATGAAACGGAGTGGGACGGTTGCAGGTTTGCTATGGTAGGGACGTGTGGCGGACGAACGGGTTGCGTATCCGGGTTCGTCTCATCGTTCTGAGCAAACTTCTTGTAGAAAACATTTTCATCCGAGCTATGGTTTATTTTATATTTATTTTAAAAGATTTAATTCATTTTTAGGATTTATTTAATTATTTAAATTCAACATTATCCAGAATAGTGTTTGCTGACGACAGCATGACGTCAGCATGATGCCAGCAGTCAACATTGACCGTTGACCTGGTCAACCCGACGTGTGGGCCCTGTGGGACCCACCTATCATTCTCTGCTTAGGTTAATTAGGGTTAGGTTAATTAAGTACTGTTTAATTAAACTAACAGGTTAATTAGATTAATTAAATAGGATTAATTAACTTAATTAATTAATTAATTATTTTAATTATTATTTATTTATTTATTTTAATTATATATATTTAATTTTTTTAACTAAATTCGTTCTGGGCTAGGCCCACTTGTCATTTGCTCACAAGGGCCTAACGGTTCGGGCGTGCTAGCGGGCGAGGCCGTGGGCGCCCGATGGGCGTGGCGCCACCCGAATGGGCGCCCCGGCGAGCAGGGCGTCGACGGCCGTGGCTGGCGCGGGCACCGCGATACGGGCCGTGACGAGCAGCAAGCGTGGGGAGCGGAGCGCGGCGAGGGAGACTGGAGCGGGGCGGCGGGCAAGCAGCAGCAGGGCGTCGGTCGCGGGGTGGAGCGCGAGGTGGGAGGTACGCCGCGGGCGCGTGCGCGCAGGAGGGCACGTCATAGGGCGGTCCAGTGTGTGCGGGAGCACGGCGGTGGGCGCGCGCGGACGTAGGTGGCTGCGGGCGCCAGCGGCTGACGCGGCATGGGCGCGCGCGGCAGCGCGGTGGAGCACACCAGCGGGCGGAAGAGGAGCAGCATCAGGGGCGCCGGGGCGCGACGGCGGGCGCGGGCGAGCGCGGCGTGCGTGCAGCGGGAGCGGGAGGCAGGGGAGGCCAGGGGCGAGGCACAACCAGCGCGGCGGCTCACCACGAAGCTGTAGGGAGGGGGCAGTGGGCTCGAGGTGGCTTGGGGTGGTCCGGCGAGGGAGAGGACGAGGCGGACAACGGCGACGGGGACGAGGTTGTCCGGTGTCTGCGCGGTCGCGGATGAGGCGGCGTCAGCGCGGTTGGTGACATTGGAGCCTCATCCCCCCTGATCCAGACGGGATCGCGCAGTGGAGGGGGGTCCGGTGATGGGGCGGCAGGTGATGGAGGCGGTGGGGCGGCGGCGAGAACGGGCGCCGGCGGCGGGCTCGTGGGGCTATTGCCCCCACTCGATCCAGGTGCGGGAGGGAGAGGAAGGAGAGATCGGGAGAGGAGCAAGTGGTGGATGGGGATCGTGGGGGTGTGGGTGATTAGGTCACAGGGAGTGGGGGGGGGGTTATGTGTAACGCCCTTGATGCTGCTATATCTCCCACGTGTCGAAGCACGACTTAGAGGCATAACCGCATTGAAAGCAATGTCGCAAGTGAGGTAATCTTCACAACAACCCATGTAATACATAAGGGAAAGAGATACATAGTTGACTTACAATCGCCACTTCACACAATACATGAATCAAGCATTCCATCATCCAGATACAATCAAGGTCCGACTACAGAACCAAAATAAAAGAAGACTACCCCAAAAGTTACACAGATCCCCGATCGTCCCGACTGGGCTCCACTACTGATCAACTGGAAACGAAACAACACAAAGAACGAGATCTTCATCGAGCTCCTCCTTGAGCTCGGTTGCGTCACTTGCACGATATCATCGGCACCTGCAAGCTGGTTTTGGAAGTATCTGTGAATCACGGGGACTCAGCAATCTCACACCCGCGAGATCAAGACTATTTAAGCTTATGGGGAGGTAAAAGGTATGAGGTGGAGCTGCAGCAAGCACTAGCATATATGGTGGCTAACATACGCAAATGAGAGCGAGAAGAGAAGGCAAAGCACGTTCGAGAATCTATGATCAAGAAGTGATCCTAGAGTAACCTACGTCAAGCATAACTCCAACACCGTGTTCACTTTCCGAACTCCGCCGGAAAGAGACCATCACGGCTACACACACTGTTGATCCATTTTAATTAAGTTAAGTTTCAGGTTTTCTACAACCGGACATTAACAAATTCCCATCTGCCCAAAACCGCATGCACGGCTTTCGATAGTTCAAATCCCTGCAGGGGTGTCCCAACTTAGCCCATCACAAGATCTCATGGTCAACGAAGGATATTCCTTCTCCCAAGACAATCCGATCAGCTCGGAATCCTGGTTACAAGACATTTTGACAATGGTAAAACAAGACCAGCAAAGCCACCCAGATGTGCCGACAAATCCTGATAGGAGCTGCACATATCTCGTTCTCAGGGCACACCGGATGAGCAAGACGTCGGGTAGGCCAGCCCAGAGTTGCCCCTGGTAGCCCCGGACATCGCTCAGTTGGACCAACACTTAGAGAAGCACTGGCCCGGGGGGTTGAAATAAAGATGACCCTTGAGTCTGCAGAACCCAAGGGAAAGAAAAGGCTAGGTGGCAAATGGTAAAACCAATGTTGGGCCTTGCGGGAGGATTTTATTCAAGGCGAACTGTCAAGGGGTTCCCATTATAACCCAACCGTGTAAGGAACACAAAATCAAGGAACATAACACCGGTATGACGGAAACTAGGGCGGCAAGAGTGGAACAAAACACCAGGCATAAGGCCGAGCCTTCCACCCTTTACCAAGTATATTGATGCATTAATTAAATAAGAGATATTGTGATATCCCAACAATAATCATGTTCCAACAAGGAACAAACTCCAATCTTCACCTGCAACTAGCAACCCTATAAGAGGGGCTGAGCAAAGCGTAACATAGCCAAACAACGGTTTGCTAGGACAAGGTGGGTTAGAGGCTTGACATGGCAATATGGGAGGCATGATAAGCAAGTGGTAGGTACCGTAGCATAGGCATAGCAATAGAGCGAGCATCTAGCAAGCAAAGATAGAAGTGATTTCGAGGGTATGGTCATCTTGCCTGAAATCCCGCAAGGAAGAAGAACGAGTCCATGAAGAAGACAAACAGACGTAGTCGAACGGATCCTCACAAACACGACGTTATTGGAACTAGCCCGAATAAGCAACACCGGAAAGAAGCAAACAACATAGTAAACAACCAAGCATAACATGGCATGATGCACAACCAAGTATGATGCATGTCTGATTTAATGAGGCATGGCATGGAAAAGAGCACAAACAATACTACAAGTTAAGTGGAGCTCAATATGCAACGAGTTGCATATTGACGGAACCACATCCTTATTTGGTTCACTCTCAGTTAGATACTCAACAATATTAAATGTTGGTTAACATGGCAAGAGGTGAGTGATACGTCTCCAACATATCTATAATTTTTGATTGCTCCATGCTATATTATCTACTGTTTTGGACTATATTGGGCTTTATTTTCCACTTTTATATTATTTTTGGGACTAACCTATTAACCGGAGGCCCAGCCCAGAATTGCTGTTTTTTGCCTATTTTAGTGTTTCGGATAAACAGAATATCAAACGGATACACCAGACTTCGAAAAATGCCACTAGAAATGGCATGAAATGGCATTTTCCAAAGTTTGGAAATTGTAGTGGCATTTCTCGGATACACTAGATTTGGAGTGGCATTTATCAAATTAACCCAAAACAAAAATAACTAGGCGAGCTGCTGGGTCCCTGGTGTCAGCCGCTTGTTGTGCAATTCTCTCGTTTATTGACTACGTTGACAATGGCATGGGACCCAGATGTCAGAAATCCACTAGGAGGAGCCATTTTTTCTATTGGCTTGAAATAAGGAGGCACTTGCTTGCGTACGAGCTTGTCAGTTTCTTCGGAGGTAGGCATTTTTATTCAAAAAACTGCCACTTCGCATCTTGCGTCGCAAATAAAACTGCCAGGAGCGCATTTGTAGGCTAGCTAGTGATCGATCAGTAACTTGTAAACACTGAGCGAACAGAAATAAGTAACTGTTAATGCATCTCAATGATTCAAAGATCATATACAAATATGTAGCTCCAAAAGCAAAGATCAGCCACTTCGGATCTTGCGTCGCAACTAAAAAGCGAACAGAAATAAGTAACTGTTAATGCATCTCAATGATTCACAGATCATATACAAATATGTACCTCCAAAAGCAAAGATCAGCCACTTCGGATCTTGCGTCGCAACTAAAACTAACTAGTACGATTCCCATACATAAGATCAACATGTTAATGCATCTCAATGACTCACAGATCATATACAAATATGTAGCTCCAAAAGCAAAGATCTAGAAAAAACATCTGTTCTTCCTACTAACATGGATGCTTCTATTGGCCAACATTCAGTACAGACTGAAAGACAAATTTGTTTGTGAAGTCTACAATTCCTCTTGCAAACATAAGTGGTTTCACCAACAACTGGAACCATGAGAATGAACCAGACATGATGGAGGAGCATGCACTGCAATATGATTTGGTCTTCCCACGATCACACTGCGAGACTATTTTCAGAATACAAACTTTAACTTAGGCAAAATGATGTCCATTGTATAATCAGACCAAACCAATGAAGCACCTAGTGTTGGCCAATAAATAGTACAGTACTACATTTCTGCAGTCCATGAAGTGGCTATCCAATCTTTCTGTGTCTATTTTCAAATGGCACTGCATGCAGTGACTATACCATTCTCTTCTGCAGTTCACCAAAATTTTGGGCACTGTGTTGGTTTGCCAAATAGCAACGGGCAGACATCTCTGTCTGCACAAATATCAAGCAGCTAGTAAAATATACCACACCTTGTATTTTCGGTTTAAACATGTCTCTTCCGCTTAGCATCTGTCATGTTCTGCACTGGACAATCTGATACAATTATGTTTTGCCCTGGACAATTTCTTACTGAATTGATTTGCTGGTTCAGAGCAGAAATATAGCGCCTATTCTTCATCAGACCAAGGATATCCATGTTCGCAGTGATGGAAGAGGTGAAATCGATACAACCGAAATTGAGCATCCAATCATTGAATCCTATCCTGCACCTCCAATGTAGGTCCACCCTGCCAATAAATTCACATGCAAACCACTAGTATTACTATCTAATGACAGTACAAAAAGAGTAGCAAGATAGTAGCAAACCATGTACCTTCATAATGAACAGATCATAGTGCCACCAATTGGATATAAAGGTTGGGAAAAAACATGCTCCTAATGTTGAACCAGTTGGACTTTTTGTGCAGTTCCACTAAAATCGAGCATCCCTGTTTGCATAGATATTGAAAGTGTGATTACTCTAAAAGTGGCACTAGTTGAAGCATGGACTCACAAATATAAGCATTCCAATTTCTTAATGGGAAAAGGTAGCAAGACTGTTTCTAACCACTTGTTTGAAGGAATAAATAAAGCAATAGTGGCTGATGTGAGGAAAGCATACATAGTTTTTTCTAGAAAAGTGAGCCATTCCTGACCTTTCCTCTTCTTTTAAGAAAATTTTGTGCAGTTCTACTAAAATAAAATGCCATCACCGCCTTGACAATTCAGTGACACTGTACAAAAGGAAATGACTTAACATTACATCATGATGTCAGGTATGTAGTCGACAGGCATTAGAGAAAAACATACATACCTCCTCAAGAGAACAACCGGAGGAGGAGGTGCCCACTCTTGACCTTTCCTCTTGTTTTCATAATTGTCTGTGCAGTTTAACCAAAATAAAATGACATCAGCGCCTTGGCATTTTGGTGACAATGTACAAAAAAATTAACTTATCTCATGAAAGTGAGGTATGTAATCTATAAGCATTAACAGTGCAAAAATCTGACGGGAGTAACAAGTTTCATCATTGGTATACTGGCTGTGCAACATCATTAGAATGCCTTATAGCTGAAAAATCTTTAATACATCCACAATCAACAGCTAACCCTAAAATAATCGAGTGACATTAAATGGCATTGCTTAAATTTATGGGTGGCATTAGACTGAGAGCGGCATTAGTTAAATGTGGCATCACTTTAGCAGTAGCATTGCTTGACTTGACTGCTGGCGTTATACTAACAGCAAAAAAAAGTGGCAATAAGAGCATGGGAGGCACCAGTACGATGTACCTCCACGGACGCAGAGTGGTGAGGGAGGTATGGTTGCCTAGAGCAACAATATCCACGCAGCATATGTGGATTACGGTCCCATTTTTGTTCTCTTTAGACACCTTTTTCCTATGCGAGGACAACAAACCGATCGACCTGGTCATTCTCTATTGCGTTGTCATGCCTTTCTACCGTTCTTCAACCAAGAGACACGAGACTCGTTCCTTAGCTACTGATTTTCCCCTTTTCAACCTAGATGCGGGTTCGATGCCTACTCTCTTGGACAGTACAGTCTCCCTTCCTTTCCTTATTCAACCCAGACATGGATTAGTCTGCATGAAGTAGGGTTTCCTTTAATAGTGCAAATTATGGTTTTCGTCTGCGTGGCCAGCAGAGTAGAGGATAGCAAATTGGGAAGATGGTGGAGTGGAAAAATATCCACATGCAACGACATAGCAGATGGGGCAATAGAACAAGGTTATGGCTCGAAAAGAGGTAGCATACCTGAGGGTCGGCGGGAAGTGGCTTCGCTCGTGGTCGTCGTCCTCCGCACACACTACGGCAGCGAGCTTGGGGACGGAGGCCATCCCGCGCGGGCGCTAGGTCTGAGAGGACGGCCTTGTCGTCAGTGCGTGACCTCTCTCGCCGACGACGAGTGCGTCAACGCTGCACGTCCTTTTCTTCCCCGGAGGATCTGTGACCACTGGTGAGGAGGGAGAGAGGGGCCGTCTTTTTAGATCTGGAGAGAGGGTGGTAGTGTGAGATGCAAGTGGGCAGCCCTTAGCAAGAAAGCGTTGAAGCTCCAGCCTATATATATCTTTTTTATACTACTAGTACTGGAGGTGGGGTAGTGGTAGAGTAGTTTATATTTTATCTGCGTACAGTACCAGTTAGTCGTGCTTCAAAACTGATCGGCACACCATTAAAAAAATAAAGGTCTATAACTAATGCAGCACCTCGGGCCAACACGGCCAGATCACATTTTGCACGAGAAATTACACACCATGTTTCGTTGACATGTGGTCCCGTTCCAACATATTAGTGAGATGACGACGAGTAGTAGGAGTATTTCCGAACGGACGTGTAAGCCGGGGCGCCTCTTCGTGAACCGTGGCAAACTCGCAACCGTCAACCGACTCTTCGCCTTTCCCTCTCGATTTGGAATTGTTGTCGCACGCTCTTCCTCTCCCTCCTCCATTTTCCTTCAGCCCTTCACCCTTTCTTCTGCCATTGTTCGATCATCTTCTCCATGGAGGGAACAGGCCGGAAACGACCTCGGTATTCTTGCCCTGATCTGAAAGATGACGTGGTGGAGGAACTCATTAATCGGTGCGACGTCATCACCTCGGCTAGCATGGCAGGTTCATTCCAGCCCATTCTCGACTCAACTAATAACATCATTGCAAGGAACCCAAGGGTCAAGGAGCGGTTTGATCTCCCCTATCTTCTTCGCCGCGACCCTGATGACTGGCGCCGGCACGACGGAGGCCTCGCCTTGTGCAAGTTGATGCCGCTTGATAATGATATGTGTGATGTTAAGATGCCATCTCTTGAGGGCAAGGCTTGGGCGGGCGCAAATGGAGATTGGGTTATTTACATTGGGTCCAACTGCGAGTGGGAACTTGTGAATGTGTACACTCGTCACCGGGTTCCACTTCCAAAAATCTCAGCACACTGCCCAGAGGTTGAGCACACCGGTAATGTACGCACGTTCAAATATGATCATGGTGACTGTCTTCTATGGAAGATAGCAATTTGTCGAGTTCCCAACCGCTCTTGGAATTACAAAAACTATGATGTTGTTGCTATGTTCGACAAGCTTGTTTCCGTCCTTGATGGTTTCACTCGATGGATATTGCTCAAAAATCAGTTTCCGTACACGGATGAGTACTATGATGCAATTGAATACGAGGGCCTTGTGTTTGCTGCCACCACTTGTGGCACTATTTTTTCATGGCATCCTCGTTGTTTTCGTACATTTGTCTTCCACCATAATTATAATTGTTTCATCCACATGCATGCGGGTTAGCAAGTTTCCCTTTACTAATTAACCTTCTTCTTGTGTTTCCAAGGTCCTGTGAACATCCCACCACCTATACTTGAAGATTTTTATAACCAAGGGGGAGATGACGATGGTGATGATCAAGAGCATGAGGACGAGCAGCGCCGATATACTCTGTGGCGCCTGGCAACTAATTCCGATGGATCACCTCTTCTTGTGTGTATACAACCCACTGATGATGTTACTGCTAAGGAAGCAGGTGTAGTCTCCCATGGTCGCACTCTCCGGACCTATTCCAACACCCGTTGCATGGTATTTGGGATGGATACTAGGGTGCTAGCGCCAAATCCTTCTCCTTGGCACGGAATTGATAGTCTTGGAGAAAACTCGCTCTTCCTTGGACAAAACTATCCGATGATGGTGAAAGGCGATCCAACTGCTGTTGACACATTTATGAGAAGCAAATGTGTCCATACCTCGGACATTTGGGTGGTTCCCTACCCTGGTACTGAGATAGTAGGCCGCTTCAGCCTGGATGATCAGTCCTACATTGGTCTCCAGATCGACAACGGATGGCCCGTCCCAGAGAATCACTTGTTGTTCAAAGAAAGCGTTTCCAACACCGCGGAATGGTTGAGTTGAAGTTCATTTCATGGCTTGTTATTTTTTGTTTGGTGAAAACTTTAGTATTTATAATGTATCCTCGTTGTCGATGTGGGTTGATGACCTGTTGTACTATGTAATAAAATGATATGCCTGTGATAAACTTACTAAATTTATGAATGGCTTTCGAGTCGCTTCTTTGAGTGAGTGGTGCGATGAGGCAAAAAAATATTTTCCGAATACATAATTGTACGTGCATTGCAACAGGTTATTGGATGAGGCCAATCAACAATAGTAGTACACTATTTGTACTAGCTTCACATGCTTTGCGCGTCGGGCGGTTGTTTTTACTGTAGCCATATGTTAATGTGTTCGTTGTATGTAACCAACACCTCGAATCCTCGATATACTAGTAGTATAGTATATAGTAAGAGTATGTAGTAGGAGTAGTAGGGTGGCATGGGCCAGAACAAGCATTCACGTCCAGGAGTACGGCTCATGCCACCACCACGACATCCATCTGACACCATATTATTTCTTGGAGTCCGTGCGAGAGCAATCTCTTCAACCTCGTCGTTTCTCTAACTTCATCCATCGGACGGCGTGCGAGGTGGGGGTTTGCCAATGGTCGGTTTCCTTAACTGCGGTCCCACTTGTAAGGCCAACTCCAATGCACGACCCCAAACGGACCTCTGTTTTGCACGAACTCCAACGATAATTTTGACTACTCCTATAGTAAGTTGGATTAGTGCCTTCTCGATGCATTCATTGTTAATCTGCGGAGGCTCGATCTTGCGTGCTTCTTTCTTCTTCGAGTGTAAAGAAGTAGACGTTGCTTCCTCGCATCTAGTCTCATGTCTAGCCTCTATTCTATACTAGCTAAAAGTGATAGAACATCTACTAAATTGTGCTCTATCAATATATGGATGTACTCTCCTTCCCAATACAAAAACTTGCATCCATTCAACTCCCTCCGTTGCACAATACTACATGCCTTCTATTTGTCAAAGTATATATGTATCTAGACATGTCTTAGTATATAGGTACATCCATTTTTGGACAAATGGAAGTCAAGTATTTTGGAACGGAGGGAGTACACAATAAAAATTTTAAGTTAGCACAACTAGTCTAATCCGAGAGCAGAACCGAAGATTTGGTCGGGCTCTTCCTCCTTTTCCCGACACGTGGGACATCCAGCATCCAGGTCGTGTCATGAAAGAAAATAGAGTGGTAGTTGAAGCCACGAGATGTGCATCTTGGGTTAAACTGTAAATAGAATCTTACTACTCTTGAGTAACTCCAAAAGCAGCCACCGAAAATCTTTATTGGATTTGTTTTTCATCACCACCACGTCGAGGTGAAAGATGTGCAGGTTCAGTGGGTCCTCTTGTGTTTTCACTGACATGTGGGGCCGCATGTGAGCAAACAGACGATGGGCTCCGCGCGTCCGCTAGCTGGCTGAGAAGAGAGATAGAGGAGGGCTGAGCACGGACTGCAGGAAATTTGTTCCACGTACTTCGATATAGGCTCGATATAGTGGGGTGGCATGGGGCATAACTAGCATTCACGTCTAGCAGTACGGCACACACCACCCACACGAGTCCCATCCGACACCAATTTTCTTGGAGTCCGTGCTACAGCCATCTCTTCTCCCTCCTGTCCTCTTTTCTCAGCCATCGCGCGGTGGGTGGGGTGGGGGTTTGCCGATAGTTGGTTTGCTGAATTGCGGTCCCACTTGTAAGTGAAAATGCAAGACCGCACGCATTCCCGCTTGAGCGGCGTGCCGAACCAACCGTGTGGGGGTGCGACGCGAACACGGCAGGATTTTCCTTTTGAACTCGTAACTTGTAAAATTTGGTTCTGCTCCATGGCGCGACCGATAGATAGAAAATAACGATTTTGCCTGGAGTAATGAGAAGTTTGCTTCTGGCACCGTTCATGCATGGAGTACGAACGAAAATTATGAAGTTGATGCAAAAGGTAAAATAATTATTGTAGTATCATATACTACTACATGGATTTGACGGATGGATAAAAATACATACGGATCCATCATCATTCAACAATATCCTCACGCCCTAGTGCGCCGGGTCACCAACCGACGTGTGAGGAGCAGCGGCGTTGGCGGCGAGCTCAACGTTCTTCTGAACAGTGCCGTCCAAGGTTGCCCTGCGCTCCAAGAAGGCCAGCGTCCTATCGTCCTCCTCTTGCATGTACTAGTCCTTGTGGACGATTTGCGCGTAGACGTGGGTGATTATGTCGATGGTGTCTTGCTGCGCCAGGTGCTGCGCGGCGAGCGCGACCTCGAGGTGGACATTCCCGGCGCGACAGTGGGCAGTCGCAGGGCCACCAGTGCGTCGAAGAGGTTGTTACCATAGTGGCCGTTGAGGGTGGCGGGCATCATAGAGCCTGGGCGCGTCGGCTGGAGGCTTACGTCAAAGTCGTCCGCAAGCTTCTTGACGACGGTGAACTTGTCGAGGAAACCGATGAGGACCTCGTCGAACAAGGATGCGAAGCTGTCGTCCAAGCAGCCCCTCGCCCTGGCAGCCTCAAGCAATACTACCTGCTGGGCCGCAGGCCGGCATCATGGACCATCTGGCACAGCCGGCTGATGCTCGCGCTCATCGCCTCCATGGGTCTAGCGTAGCTTCTAGTCAACTGATCTTGCGATTCGAGTGATCACTCAGCCCTTGGTTAGCGTGCGTAGGTGCGTAGGATTTCGTACTACTCATCGGCCCTCTACTGCACCTGCCTTTGGCTGTATGATAGGTGGGCCGGCCACCCCCTGGGGCCACGTGTCATTCATCTCCTGACATGTCTCTCACATGCACCCTACAAGTGTATATACTCCCTCCTTTCCGGTTTATAGGGCTTATCTCAAAATCTTACCTTTTCCATTTCATAAGGCTCAATTTGGTTGTTTTCCAAGGTGCATTAAATCATTGCATGCAAGTACTAAGAGAAAATTGACCAATGCATGTAATTTATGCATGCATGCATTGCAATTAATGCATTGGTAAACATACTTTTTTGAGGAAAACAAGAGCATTAATTGGGTGCTTTTGCAAACTACAAAAAGTATTCCACCACTCACCATCTACCTTGGTTGGTGAGAATTTTGAATTGAGCCTTATAAACCGGAAAGGAGGGAGTATAGTGGTTTTCTTTTTCTCTCCATATCAACCATTTTATATTGCGTACGTGTCATTCAAGAGTGAAATGATGGTTGCTTCTTCCGACTAACTTACTGTGTGATTTGACTGCTCCTTAGTGGCCCCTACACGTACTCCCCCTACGTGTATGCAATAGTCACACGTACACATGGACGCAAAAACGCGCGCGACGCCCTAATGCATGCATGTCCGAGCATACAACGGAACACACACGGTGACGCTCAAGTGCTCAAACTACACGTGCATGCACACACATACTCAGTCAGGGTGAGCTAGTGACCATATGAACACCGGAATATATATATATTGAGCGCAATGAGCGTATTATGAAGTCCACTGACCATATTTTTACAAATATACTGTGACAGACAGTGTATTTATCTCGTTTGAAATTAAGCCATGTTAACCGGAGAGGAGGCAACATGGACTAGCATTACTTTGCGGTGTCCCGTCAACTTGCCGAACGAGGAGAAGGTTACAGGATGGGAGAAGCTTGCGCGCGGTGGCTCACAGGACAAGGAGAAACTTTTGACTAATGCAAGCTCTCCCTCGCTCAGGCGGCGGATGTGCAACAGTTAATTCGGTGTCAGATTGCCTGAAGCATACTGCACTATACTACTAGGAACTGGATGGAGGAGCTTCTGCACTCTTATTATAATTTTAAAATGTGATAAAGCAATCTTCAACACATTTGGTTCTCTTCGAGGGTTATCGCATGTGATAATGGAAGTTGATTGCATGGAACACTCGCCACAATTCTCGCTTAATTCTGGCTCATATCCTATTACAAATAGTAGCGCTCGGTAATATTTCCTCTTTTTTTGTTATTCAGCATGTAAACAGGTCAGCAAACCTTGCGGTGCATCTTCGTGTGAACCGTGCTTGCTGCACTTTGAATGTGGCCGAGAGCTGGCTTGATGAAACACCTCGCTTCCTACTTCTTTTTTTGGCTTCCTAGTGACCAGTGTCTTGGCTGATCGTCCTAAGAATGCTTATATATGAATAAAGCTCTCTCATTTACCCGCAAAAAAGATTAAGCCATATTAACCGGAAAGGAGGGAGTATGAACTAGCACTCCTTTTTGGTGTGTCCCGTCAATTCGCAGAACGAGGAGAAGCTTGCAGGACAAGGTGAAGCTCGCTTACGCCTTTTGACTAATGCAACCTACCCTCGGTGGACATTCATCAGTCCATTCGGTGTCAGATTGTCAGAGGCATACACTGTAGTACCCAACATGTGGAGTACCATCATTGTTCGACTTCACGAAGGGGCAAAGAGCCAAGCGCAGTACTAGTACGCGTACTTGGTTTTGCACCTTCATACTACTCCACCCTCCGTCACAGTTTACATGGCGCGCTTCATTATGATGCATTTCTCTCAATGCATTTCCAGCACCAGAGAGACTTAAGACGCGTTTGGTTTAATGCTCAATTAATTAGGGCGTGCTAACCGCAATCAAGTCCACAATTTTCTCTCCATGTACTATACTACTACGGAGTGCATGCATGTGTGTACCCGGGGTGGAAGCACTGCATGCATGTGTGTACGCATTATTCCCTCTAGTAATAGACGACGTGCTATAACTACCAATGCTATTTTTCAGGCCGATCGCTAGTCGCCTTGGTCCCATAGATTTTTTTCTTTTTTCTGAAGCGCACTGTATAAACAGTGACGGATGGAATAGTATGAGCGGATTCAAAGAAGAGCGTATTGATGGTTGCTTCTTCAGAGCAACTTAAAGTGGGAAAGGTGGGGCTTATGATTTGACTGCTCATTACTCACTATTAATGCGGCGCAACAACCGGGCTGAGTCTCCCATGCGGTTGTGCACTACCCCCTCGGTTCTTAAATATACTCCGGAGTATTTGTCTTTCTAAAATATGTTGAAATCTCTGTTAAGACGAATAGAATATTTAGGAACGGAGGGAGTACACATACGAAGCAAAAAGAGTGAATCTACACTCTAAAATATGCCCGTTTGAAATTTGTAAAAAGGCAAATATTTAGGAACGAAGGAGTATAATTTCGTGCATGGCACATGGACCCGGATGATGAAGAGGCTTCTGGCAATGCTATCAAGCTTCCATCATTTGTTTACATAATTGACGTACTATACAAATAATTTTCCAGCGACATGAAATTGTACAATGGTGTGAGCTTTCAGCTTTCGTTTCGCGTGTCTTGCCATTGATGCTCTTTTGGAAACACTAAAAAACTAACTTCCTTGCTAATGCATGTCAATTATTAGCAGATCAGAGCTAATAATTACATCACAACTGAAGACGAAGTTGTGAGAAGGTGTTAAATTAAAATTGATCCATGCTTTCATTGGCAGCAACGTCCCCCCAGCTCTGTCTAAATCAACAAGGCATGTTGGGAAAAAAGTAGCTGTCTGGAGCATGCAACATTCCGATCATTTTGTGCAGTTCCACTAAAATAGAGCTGAGCGTCCCTGTTCCAAAGATATCAAGTGTGATTACGATAATAGAGGACTGGTGATGAAACAATAAACACACAAATAGAAGCCGGTCACCTTTGCGGTATCTCTTAAGACTAACTAGTTGGAGAAGATTAGGCTTGGAGTTGGATGAGGAGGATAGAGCAAAACCAATCTCCCTTTGTGAAGTTGCACTGAAATGTAGAGACGTTGCCTATGTGACATTTTAGTACAGCTGCACAAAACACTCTTAAGAAAAAAGTGATTTGTGAAGTTCACCAAAAGGTCGCAATAGCAACAAGGTGAAATGGATAGCCCTGTTTGCAAAAAAGAGGTAGAAAGGAAACAATTACTGGCCAATAACAGTTGATGACACATGCGACGACAAAAAAGAAGCATATTCCTTGTCCTAAGGGAAGATAACAACACGGTTGTGTTTGTCTAAAACGGTGTGAGGACGAGAATGCAATACGGAAAGTACGCCGGACGAGCTACGTTTTGGGCAAAGAACTATGGAAGATCCACATGCAGTGACGTGGGAAAACGGGCAGTGGAGCAAGGCCGGAGGGGATACCTGGAGGTCGTCGGGATGTAACTAGGTGAGCGGCGGCGGGCGGAATCTGCGAGCAGGTGGCGTAGGCCCTGCCGCGCCGGAGCTTGGTCAGAGAGAACGGCGTGTACCGCAGATCGGGACGTGCTGCCTCGGTGCCGTCGAACGGGGAAAGGATGCACTTCCTTCCTTTCCCCCGACAGATGGGATGCGGCCGAATCAGTGACCAACGGTGAGAGGGAGAGAGGCCACCGCACTCCCTTTCCCCCGGCGAACGGGATGCGGCCGGATCAGTGACCAACGGTGAGAGAGAGAGGCCACCGAACTCCCTTTCCCCCAGCGGACGGGATGCGGCCGGATCAGTGACCAATGGTGAGAGAGAGAGAGAGGCCACCGGAGCATTGTGTGAGATACTCTGAAGAGCGGACTACCTTTTCCTCCATAAAATCGTTTTATATTCTATGTACGTGCCATTGAGCGCTATAACTTTATTTAAAAATAACGCGCCAATGCGTCAAGTCAAACTTCATTTCGTGCACGCGTGGTACATGACCTCCCTAGGTAAACAACCACTACAGGCATTCAAATTAGCACGTGGGCTGCCATTTCGTAAAGAAATGAGCTCCACTGTGTACCCGCGCGGGTGTGGCTGGGCACGAAGCGTGAGTACGTGCACAGTGCACCTATTCTCTTCTTGTATATGGTCACCACCTACGTGGGATTGTGTGAGAGAGATACAAACCTAGAGAGATATAGTGTGTGGGTTCTTGAGAGTTTTTTTGGGGGGGGGGGGTCAATCAAAATTTTTAACATATGCAATGTGTGTGAAATAGAGTCCTGGATATAACATATATATAGAGGGGGCAATCCACGAGAAGAGAGTGGAGGTATCATCAGCTTGAAGTGTCTATAGAATCAAAGAGAGGGATGATGTGTGTGTGTGTGCGCGCACGATCGATAAAGAGTGCCATCGAATTTGTGTGTGCCCACGTCAAAGATATAGAGTGGCTGGCCTACTGGAATGTGAGATGGGACATGTGCAGTTTGTCTCTGTGGCATGGATACCTACCTGCAGCACTCGACTATCGGTGTGTGGTGGGGGAAGAGGGAGGCCCAATTAACTATAGAGGTACAATGGCCGGTATATGTGTGGAGGAGGAGAGAGGCCTACCTCATGTATTAAGGAGATCGATCTGCCTCATGTATTAAGGGAGATCGATCGGCATCCATGCATATGTGCAGGAGATGAATAAGGTTGGGAGAGAGACAGAGCTAGAGTGTTGGAGGGGGTGGTAGTGGAGTTGCTTCTAACAAATGGTGGGATATGCTTGCTAGACAAACGGAGGGCACGCCCGCAATATCAATAAGAGAGGAGATAGCTGCTTGTTGTCTGTGCATGTGCGTGTGAGAGATGGTTCAGGAGGCATGAACGAATGATGAGGGGGACGATGTGGCTGTGGTAAGCAGACGTAACTGCATAGGAAGATCAATCGCCCTTTGTAAGAGAAAGGAGAGACATAACTTGTGAGGTACGTCGATCGATGGGGGGGTAGTTAAAGTCGATCTAGGTATATGTTGGGACATCGATCGGTATACATGCATGTGTGTGTTAGAAGCAAATGAGGCACGAGGAGAAGGATAGAGAGAGAGGGATGCATGTAGGAGGTGGTACGAGAGGCATACTATATCGAGGGGGAGGAGTGTGCGAGTACGAGAACGATGAAAAGAGTAGTGGGAGTGAGGCATGGACGGTGACAAGAGAAGAGGGGAAGCTTGTGTTTGTGCTAGGCACACGTGGCTAGAGAGGCATATCGATCGATGTGTGCTGTAAAGAAGGAGCTGGGGGCCTACACACACCGTGGGTGAACGACCTAAAGTGAAAACATGAATTTGCGTGATGGAGCTAGAGAATGCTGAGGGAGGGTGAGAGGGATGTGGGCGTGTGCATGCACAAGAGAAAGTTAGCGCTAGCTACAAAGATAAGAGGGTTGTGTGGGTGTAAAAGACGAATAGAGATCATATATACTTCATTATAAAAAGCAAATTCGGATATTTGAAGAATTTATCATAGTGTTTAAAACCGACGGATGTGTGAATATATATAACGGTGATAAACATGGTGTGGTTATGAACATGGTATACTACATTTAATATATTTTATCTCTACTCTTATAAAAAAATGGAGTTGTTGATGATGGTGTGCCTGCCATCCTGCATTATAGGCCGTCGATTTATATCTGGCGGATAGCAAGGAAACTTTGATGGTTGAAGTTGGCAACAATCATGATTGTAGATTCTTATTGAAATAGAGAAACGAATTCAAATTTAGTTCGAATTGCAGCGGTAGTATAGACATTTGGAATGCACTAAAATGTTGGTATGAGTAGGTTACATGCATTATACAGCAAGCGAAAAAATTTAATCGGACATAACATGGATTCATACTCCCTCCTTCCATCTACATAGGGCGTAATGAGATTTTTAAGACCGCCTTTGACTATTGACAAGATTAATAGTACATGACATGCACAATGTGAAAATTATATCATTGAAAGAACCTTTCACAGACGAATTTAACGGTGTGCTTTGTGTAAGTTGCATGTCATATATCATTGCTCTAATATTTGGTCAAAGTTAGCATCAAAAAACGCATTAGGCCCTATATAGATGGAAGGAGGGAGTAGCTTTGAATAGCATTTGTATAGTAAAACGAGGCAAGACTCTCTCTTTGTGTGGTGTGAATAGTTTTATTTTTTTTCATTTTCTTTTTGGTTGAGGGAAGTGCGAATTGATTTGGTACGTACAAGTACAATGTTACGACACGTTAGGCTTGTCCCTGAAATTCAACCCGCGTCTTGTTATATCCTGAAAATTCAGATATCGTGCTCCCAAAACTGGCGCCTTCACAACCCGCACCTTGCTATCCCGAAACTACAACGCGCGCGAAAACTCCCTCCAGCTACCAAATCCCGACATGCGAAATCCCCCTTCTAACCCTGAGCCGAAAGCGCCGCTAGTTCAAATCGGTGGGGGGTACTTTTGTAACACACCCTACATTTTGGACAAGCGAATTCCTAAGTCATGCTTCACCCCCTCCCATCACCCCCTTTTCGCCATTTGAAATCACAGGCCGCCATAACCTCTCTGCTCCAGCCACGAAACCCCACCCTCCTCCGTCCGCCACGTCACCGCTGCCTAGTCAGAGCCTCTTCCCCGACGATGTCGTCCACCGCAACAGCTCGACGTCCCTCGTCCTTGAGGATCCATCGTCCATCTCGCCGTCCCGCCGGTTCAGCCGCCCCATCCTCCACCTCCACAGAGCTGCTCCGACGATCGCCTCGTCTATCGCAGCTGCTCCATCCCCACAGCGCCGCCTTAACCTGCTCCACCGGAACCGCAACATCCTCACCGACTCCTCGGACGAAGCCGAGGCCTACTCGGCGCCACCAAAGAGGTTGTACACTCATCGCATCGCACCTTCTCCTTAACTCGACCTCCCAGCACCGACGGTGCTCCATCCCACACCCCCATGGAGCGGCTACCTTGAAGCCGGTGCCGCGGGCGATATCTCCACGGCGGCTCTCCCCCAGTGCGAGGCCCCTTCGGCGGCAGCGTCCATACCAGCCGGATCTGCTGCTGCTGCTCCGGCTCTCGCTCGATCGCTCGCTCGCCCAACTGCTGCTGCTGCTCTCCCCCTCGCTCGTGCTGCTGCTCTGCTCCGATTAAGCCACACTTCAGTCGACTGAATCGACTTTTGGGTCAGTCGATTTTCAAGGGTTGGGGGGCTCGCCGGAGTTAAGGAAGAACCACCCGCAGCGGGGACGGGGGCTCACCGGAGAGGTACCCCACTATCTATCTTAGGGTTCGGGGTGGGGGCGGGGGGCCTAGAGGACTGGCCAGGGCGGTGGTGCGAGTTGTTTTGGGGCGGCGAGGCGGCGCTGGGGCCGGCGGTTCGGCCGGTGGTGGCTGGCGGCTCAGGGGGGTGCAGGTTGAAGATGAACTGCAGGCCCTCCCTAAACTACATGTCAAGTGCCTCTCTGCTACCATTGCGTTCAGTTTCGACAGTAGCATTCAGATTCCACAGTAAATTTCAGTTTCGACAGTTAAGTTCAGAGTCCACAGTTTTTACCTCATCTGTTGTAGTCAGGTGGTTTTTGGTGATGTTAATTTTACATCCATTTTAGATCATCTATTGGAAATGCTATTAGAATTCCACTTGAGATTGACGATGTCTGTCTTGTTCTGCTTTAGCCTTGACGTCTTATGGCTCATCGGAGCTGCTCCAATGATAGAACGATCCATCACAACAGAGCAGTGCCCTGGACGCCATCTACAGATTCCTCAGATCTTCCTCCACACCTCCGACAGCCACCTCTGCCTCAACTGCTTCAGCGACCAACCCAATGATGCTGAGGTCGACACGGCTACGGCAAAGAGGTTGTACACTTGTTGCATCACTTATTACTATACATTCACGTCGATCCATTAGGGCTATTTTGGTTCAACGGAAAAACATCGATCCACTGGTTGTTACCATCACTCTAAATTTCTGCATGCTCTCCTTACATAATCTCACCATATTTTTTTCGTATGCATGTCAGATATTGTACACAGTCATGCTGAACATGTAGAGAAAAAGAGAAGAGTTTTGCGCGGCAATACAATGTCATGAAGACATCGCTCCATGGTGGATTCAATGGCATACCCTCCCCACCCCTCTCCAGATTGTAATCCAGAGGAAGATATATGTTCTGAGGCGGATTCGGACGCCGCTGACCACTCCTATTTACCCCCAAGGTGTTTGATCTACCTTGGCATGATGATGTTAGTCATATCATGCATATGTTGCCTTGAAGTGCCTACTTTTGACATCATATATGTCATCTGCTTAGTTTAGACATGTTCTGTAATGCCACATGTTTAGTTTCTATATCATATATGGGAATTATGCAGTCTCATGTCTTTTAGCCAGCCATAATATATGTGAAATGTGCAATGCCATCCTGTTTAACCAGGCATCATATATTTGAATGATATCTTGCCCATCGTTTTCTTAATTACATTTCCATTTGTCGACAATGTTTGTACATTAAACTACTCTTCCTGTGAATCAGCCATTTGGGTGGGAGATGGAAAAATCTGGACTGAAACAAGGCCATCAGAGCAGACAGTGCTACCTGTCGAAGCAGATCTCTTGTTGGGTCCCGATAGCTCCTCAGAGATGGATTCAGAGATAGATGACCAGTCCTATTACCCCACTGAGGTGTATGCCCTAACTTGGCACGGTTATACTGCTCATATCATGCATACGGTGTCTTGCATTGCATAGTTTAGACATCATATACACAATATTCAACACAATTTTCTTAGTTCAGACATCATACCGAATGCCCTCTGTTTAGCATATAAATCATATATGTGAATTAAATGATGCAATCCTGATTACTTAGATAACATGTAGGTGAATTATGTCAGGCGATCGTGTTTAGTTACTCATCATATCTTTGAATTATGTTATGCTATGCTATCCAGTTTAGATAGACATCATATATGTGAAATTATGTCATGCTATCCATTTTAGTTAAACAATATACATGTCAACTATTTCATGCCCTCTTTTTTCCACTCTATTGCATCTGTATCTCATACAATGTCTGTACATTCAACTATGTTTCATGTTTATCGGCCATTTGAATTGGAGCGGGTGATGCCAGTATCTAGCGGACTAAAAACACGGTCTTCAAATAAAACAATGCTACCTCTTGATGGAGATAGCACCCCGGTTGTAGATGCACAAGAACCAGCCCTACCACACATAACCCAAACTCGCGCAGATTGTACCCCTACTACGATGGACAGAGAACTAGCTTCACCCAATCTAACCCCAACCCCAGCCGATAGTAACCCAGTTCTTGTTGACACAGCACCATCTCCACCACAGAGCTCCCAAACAAGAGCAGTTAGTAAGGCAGCTCCCGTGCCCAAAGGGCCAGTACTATCACGGCGAAACCCAACTCCACTAGTTAGTACGCCTACTCCTGTGGAGGAAGCACAACCAGCTAGTCGTAGTTTAGCATCTATCGCATTTGATGTTGTTAAATCGTATGTGTGTATCTTCCCATCTTGGAAATATTATACTGAAGATGAAGGAAAATGCCAGTTGCAGGTGTTTGTCCAGGAGTTATGTGTAAGTAATGTTATTCATGGCAATTACTTTGCTTTGTCCTATACATCCTACCTCCATGATGGTTATAATACAACAAATTTTCCCATTTTTCTCTATAGAGAAGGACCGATTTGGAAACTCAGGATGAGGTAACCTGTGCTAATACCTCTGCTATCTTCAAGAATGCTTGGTGGCAGTATTGGAATTACCTGAAGAAAAAGTACTTCACCGGCAAAGAAACTCATCAAATTCCCTTACGTTCTCCTGAGACACATTTACTGGACGATGACTGGGAACGCCTTGTTCTGTACTGGTCCCGAACCAAGAATGTGGTAAGGTCTATGAGCTCATTTTCTATTTTTAAGTATTATATTCTCGCGTCTTACTGTACTCTGTTCATGTAGAACAAGTGCCTAAACCTGAAGAACAACTGTTCTAATTTAAGATTCCATTGCTACCATAGGACATAGATATATGTTTGTTTGATGCTTTTATTATGTACTAGAACTTGGCAATAGAAGACTTGGTAGTTTAATCCTATCCACCTTACTAATGAACTGGTTCACCGAAATGAGTTTCATATACTAGTACATGCTAAACTTGTTATGTGTCTGCTTGTTTCTTCTTTTAGAATGCTGACAGAATATTGGGGAAGAGTGCCTTATTAAGCAACGGTAAAGGAAGTAATGCAGATAAGGTTCAGGATAGTGACACATCCTGTCTTGGTTTAGTGTTGGAGTTACTGGCCACTACCACTTGCACAAGCTATTCAAACTCACTGTCTGAATCAGTTCGGTTTGTTGAGTCTCAACTACAAGCTGAAAGACATCGATCAGCTATGCTGCGACAAGAAGCTGAAGGACTGCAGAAGTCCCTGGAGCATTCAGATGCATACTTTCTGGTGCAACAGCAAGCGTTGGAGGATTTTAGCGCCAAACAGGACAAAGCTAATCAGCTTGCTAAGCTTATTGCCAGCATGGTGGATACCCAGGATAACGTTTCTTGAGCTCATTTGAAGTTGTTTCAGTTATGCTCTTGTTTTGCTGCCGCGTTTATTTGCACTGGTGGCCAATTTTGATGGCCAGTGTATATGATATGCTGCTTTGTTCCCTATATTTGCACTGGTGGCGAATTTTGATGCCCAGTGGATGTAATATGTGTAATAGCCGTGATAGCCTAGCGTTAGTGGCTTGCTTATTTATTTCCTTGTTTTCTTGTTTATTTGTTTGCTTGTAGTCATTGCAGTTCTTTTTCCGCGGTTAACTAGTGGCTACAATAACCTATTTTTTAAAACTAGGCCATAATAACCATGGGCTAATATTTACTTTAGTGACACTAGGCCTCCTACGGGCCGTAGAAACAGTGGGCCTTTTACGAGCCGTAGAAACAGTAGGCCTTCTACGGGCCGTAGAAACAATGGGCCTTCTACGGGCCGTATCATCAATGGGCCTTATACGGGCCGTATGATCGATTGGCCAAACATGGGCCAATAACAGGCCGCATTATGGCCGCAAACGGTCTAGAGTTGGAATCGTCCGTTCATGGGCCGACCGTAACGGGCCATCGTTAATAGGCCGTATTTGATGACGCTATGAAAACGGCCCAACATATTACCGGACCACAAGCGGGCCGACTGTAACCACGGGCTGAATTTGGCCCATAAGCAGAAAATGACAGTAACGGGCCGTAAGTAAACGAATGCTGGAATTGAGCCCAAGAATAAATGTGCTCCGAGAAGGCCGAAAGATAACATGGGCTGGAAACGGCCCAACAGAATAACGGTATAAAGTGATACACTCTTCATTACGGGCCAGTTTCACCACGGGCTGTTAATGGGTGTAAAGTGATACACTGTTCATTACGGGCCAGTTTCACCATGGGCCGTTAATAGGCCAAGAGTTACATAGGGCCTCATATGGGCTGAAAGACGTCATGGGCCATACATGGGCCAGAAGTGAAAATGGGCTGGAATCATATTGGATGGCCCAGATGATGCTACTGGGCCTAATTCGGATAGGGCGTAACGGGCCATGGGTTAGCGGGCTGTAAATGGGCTATATGCGAACAGGCCGTTAACAGGCTTTCCATGGGATGGCCCGCCAGCTTTTGACCAAGTCAAACGGGCCGGCCTTTTCACAGGAATGGGCCTCTGTTGGGCTGTGCCACGTGTCGACGTATCATAGGCGCCTATCTGACCAACTGACAAACTGACACGTGTTTCGTCCGGCCAATAAGAATTTTACACGTGGAAATTTCCCATTGGTCGGGGCTGTTAACGGGTTATCGGATCCAAAACCCGAACCGATAGCTTAACGGCGTTCCGTTATGCTGGATGCCACTTGTCGGTCACCCTTGACGAAAGCACTTCTGTGACGCGCGATTTATCGTCATGGAAGTGGACACTTCCGTGATGATAATTTTGGTAATGTCATGGAACACTTCTACGACAGCACAGGTATGACTATGTTGGTTCTGTCATAAATTTTTCATGGATGTACATGCATGAAAAAAAGCGACCTACTGTGACAAACACGTATCACCACGGAAGTGTATTTTTTTTGTAGTGCCCATCATTGGAATATACAAGCCAAGTTCTATAATGTAAAATTCCCACTAGTATATGAAAGTGACAACATATGAGACTCTCTATATGAAGAACATGGTGCTACTTTGAAGCACAAGTGTGGAAAAAAGGATAGTAGCATTGCCCCTTTTTATTTTTATTTTTTTGGGGCCTTCTTTTTTTTGGCCTTTATCTTTTTTTTGGGACAATGCTCTATTGAATGATGATCATCACACTTTTATTTATTTACAACTCAATGATTACAACTTGATTCTAAAACAAAGTATGACTCTATATGGATGCCTCCGGCGGTGTATCGGGATATGCAATGAATCAAGAGTGACAAGTATGAAGAAATTATGAACGGTGGCTTTGCCACAAATACTATGTCAACTATATGATCATGCTAAGCAATATGACAATGGTGAATGTGTCATGATGAACTAGGTGGTGGAAAGTTGCATGGAAATATATCTCGGAATGGCTATGGAAATGCCATAATAGGTAGGTGTGGTGGCTGTTTTGAGGAAGGTATATGGTAGGTGTATGATACCGGCGAAAGGTGCGCGGTATTAGAGAGTCTAGCAAAGGTGGAAGGGTGAGAGTGCGTATAATCCATGGACTCAACATTAGTCATAAAGAACTCATATACTTATTGCAAAAATCTAGAAGTTATCAAAGCAAAGTACTACGCGCATGCTCCTAGGGGGGTAGATTGGTAGGAAAAGACCATCGCTCGTCCCCGACCGCCACTCATAAGGAAGACAATCAATAAATAAATCATGCTCCAACTTCGTCACATAACGGTTCACCATACATGCATGCTACGGGAATCACAAACTTTAACACAAGTATTCTTTAAATTCACAACTACTCAACTAGCATGACTTTAATATTATCACCTCCATATCTCAAAACAATTATCATGCTTCAATCTTTTCTTAGTATTCAACACACTCAAAAGAAAGTTTCACAAATCTTGAATACCAAGCATATTATTATTAAGCAAATTACCATGCTATTAAGAGACTCTCAAAATAATTTAAGTGAAGCATGAGAGATCAATAGTTTCTTTAAAAACAAATCCACCACCGTGCTCTAAAAGATCTAAGTGAAGCACATAGAGCAAAATTATAACGCTCAAAAGATATAAGTGAAGCACATAGAGCAAAACTATCTAGCTCAAAAGATATAAGTGAAGCACATAGAGCAAAACTACTTAGCTCAAAAGATATAAGTGAAGCACATAGAGTATTCTATAAAATTTTAATTCATGTATGGCTCTCTCAAAAGGTGTGTACAGCAAGGATGATTGTGGCATACTAAGACACAAAGACACAAATAATACAAGACGCACCAAGCAAAACACATATCATGTTGGTGAATAAAAATATAGCTCCAAGTAAATTACCGATGGAAGTGGACGAAAGAGGGGATGCCTTCCAGGGCATCCCCAAGCTTTGAATTTTTGGTGTACTTAGATTATCTTGGGGGTGCCATGGGCATCCCCAAGCTTAGTCTCTTACCAATCCTTGTTCCATGATCCATCAAAAGAATTCACCCAAAACTTGAAAACTTCACAACACAAAACTCAAAATAGAAAACTCGTGAGCTCTGTTAGCGAAAGAAAAAAAAGAACACTTCAAGGTACTGTAATGAACTCATTATTTATTTATATTGGTGTTAAACCTACTGTATTCCAACTTCTCTATGGATTATAAACTATTTTACTAGCCATAGATTCATCAAAATAAGCAAACAACACACGAAAAACAGAATCTTTCAAAAACAGAACAGTCTGTAGTAATCTCTAGCTAGCGCAAGATCTGGAACCCCTAAAATTCTAAAATAAATTGCTGGACGTGAGAAATTTATCTATTAATAATCTTCAAAAAGAATTAACTAAATATAAATCTTCAAATAAAAATGACAGCAGTTCTCGTGAGCGCTAAAGTTTCTGTTTTTTACAGCAAGTTCAACAAGACTTTCCCCAAGTCTTCCCAACGGTTCTACTTGGCACAAACACTAATTAAACACAAAAAAACACAACAAAAACAGAGGCTAAATAATTTATTTATTACTAAACATGATAAAAAAGCAAGGAATAAAAATAAAATTGGGTTGCCTCCCAACAAGCGCTATCATTTAACGCCCCTAGCTAGGCATAAAAGCGAGGATAGATCTAGGTATTGCCATCTTTGGTAGGCAATCCATAAGTGGATCTCATGATAGTTTCATATGGTAATTTTATTTTATTTCTTGGAAAGTGTTCCATGCCCTTTTTTAATGGAAAGTGAAATCTAATATTGCCTTCCTTCATATCAATAATCGCACCAACCGTTCTAAGGAAAGGTCTACCAAGAATAATAGGGCAAGAAGGATTGCAATCTATATCAAGAACAATGAAATTTATGGGCACATAATTCCTATTTGCAACAATAAGAACATCATTAATCCTTCCCATAGGTTTCTTCATAGTGGAATCCGCAAGATGCAGGTTTAGAGAGCAATCATCAAAATTGCGGAAATCTAGTAAATCACACAAAGTCTTGGGAATAGTAGAGACACTAGCACCCAAATCACACAAAGCATAAAACTCATGATCTTTAATTTTAATTTTAATAGTTGGTTCCCACTCATCATATAGTTTTGTAGGGATAGAAACTTTCAACTCAAGTTTTTCTTCATAAGATTGCATCAAGGCATCAACAATATGTTCGGTGAAGGCTTTATTTCGACTATAAGCATGTGGAGAATTTAGCAAGGATTGCAACAAGGAAATACAATCAATGAAAGAGCAACTTTCATAATTAAATTCCTTGAAATCCAATATAGTGGGTTTAGCAACATCTAGATTTTTATTTCTTTCAATCCCACTTTCATCAATTTCGTCATTAAGATCTAAATACTCCGAATTTTTAGAACACCTTCTAGGTAAAGGAAGATCATATTCAGTTTCATCAAGATTCATATTGCAAAACAAAGATTTAATAGGGGACACATCAATAACTTTTAGATCTTCATCTTGATTTTCATAGGAATTGGGGGAACACGCTTTAATAAAGGCATCTTTGGAAGCATGCATCCTAGCGGTTCTTTCCTTGCACTCATCAATGGAAATTCTCATGGCTTTGAGAGGCTCATTGATATCATGTTTAGGAGGAATAGATCTAGGATTTAAAGAATCAACCTCAAGAGAAATTCTATCAACGTTTCTAGCCAAATCATCAACTTTAAGCAATTTTTCCTCAAGCAAATCATTAAAATTCTTTTGTGAATTCATAAACTCTTTAACACTAGTCTCAAATTCAGAGGGCATCTTATTATAATTTCCATAAGAGTTGTTGTAGGAATTCCCATAATTATTAGAAGGATTACTAGGATATGGCCTAGGATTAAAATTCCCTCTATAAGCATTGTTACCAAAATTATTCCTACCAACAAAATTCACATCCATAGATTCATTGTTATTCTCAATCAAAGTAGACAAAGGCATATCATTAGGATCAGTAGGAGCACTCTTATTATCAAACAATTTCATAAATTCCTCCATCTTTGAACTCAAAACATAAATCTCTTCAATTGCATGCACCTTTTTACTAGTAGATCTTTCAGTGTGCAATTGAGAATAATTAACCATAATATTATCTACGATTTTGGTAGCTTCTCCTAAAGTGATTTCCATAAAAGTCCCTCCCGCGGCCGAATCTAAAAGATTTCTGGAAGCAAAATCCAATCTGGCGTAAAAAATTTGTATAATCATCCATAAATTCTAACCATGTGTAGGGCAATTACGTATCATTAATTTCATTCTCTCCCAAGCTTGTGCAACATGTTCATGGTCAAGTTGTTTAAAGTTCATAATATCGTTTCTAAGAGAGACGATCTTAGCAAACCCACTATTTGCTACAAAATTCACATCCATAGATTCATTATTATCTTCAATCAAAGTAGACAAAGGCATATCATTAGGATTAGAAGAAACACTCTTAGTAGCAAATAATTTCATAAGTTCATCCATATTACACTCAAAACATTAATTTCTTCTATCGCATGCACCTTTTTATTAGAAGATCTTTTAGTATGCCATTGAGAATAATTAACCATAATATTATCTAGGAGTTTAGTAGCATCTCCTAAAGTGATTTCCATAAAAGTGCCTCCCGCGGCCGAATCTAAAAGATTTCTAGAAGCAAAATTCAATCCGGCATAAAACTTTTGTATGATCATCCACAAATTCAAACCATGAGTAGGGCAATTACGTATCATTAATTTCATTCTCTCCCAAGCTTGTGCAACATGTTCATGATCAAGTTGTTTAAAGTTCATAATATCATTTCTAAGAGAGATGATCTTAGCGGGAGGAAAATACTTAGAGATAAAGCATCTTTGCACTTGTTCCATGAATCAATACTATTCTTAGGCAAAGACGAAAACCAAGCTTTAGCACGATCTCTAAGCGAAAAAGGAAATAGCTTCAATTTAGCGATATCATTATTGACATCTTTTTTCTTTTGCATATCACATAAATCAACGAAGCTATTCAGATGAGTAGCGGCATCTTCTCTAGGAAGGCCGGCGAATTGATCTTTCATAACAAGATTCAACAAAGCAGTATTAATTTCACAAGATTCAGCATCGGTAAGAGGAGCAATCAGAGTGCTAAGTAAATCATTATTATTGGTATTGGTGAAGTCACACAATTTGGTAGTATCTTGACCCATCGCGACAAATAAGCAATCTAACACACGGGCAAACAAAAGGCAAACGGGTAAAAGAGGCAAATAGAGAGGGAGGATAGAGAGAGAGAGAGGGCGAATAAAACGGCAAGGGTGAATTGGGGGGAGAGGAAAACGAGAGGCAAATGGCAAATAATGTAATGCGAGAGATAGGGATTGTGATGGGTACTTGGTATGTTGACTTTTTGCGTAGACTCCCCGGCAACGGCGCCAGAAATCCTTCTTGCTATGTCTTGAGCTTGCGTTGGTTTTCCCCGAAGAGGAAGGGATGATGCAGCAGCGTAGCGTAAGTATTTCCCTTAGTTTTTGAGAACCAAGGTATCAATCCAGTAGGAGGCCACGCTCAAGTCCCTCGTACCTACACAAAGCGATATCTACTCGCAACCAACGTGATTAGGGGTTGTCAATCCCTTCACGGTCACTTACGAGAGTGAGATCTGATAGATATAATATTTTTGGTATTTTTGGTATAAAGATGCAAAGTAAAAAGTAAAAGCAAAGTAAAAGGCAAAGCAAGATTAAAGTGATGGAGATTGATATGATGAGAATAGACCCAGGGGCCATAGTTTAACTAGTGGCTTCTCTCAAGAGCATAAGTATTCTACGGTGGGTGAACAAATTACTGTTGAGCAATTGACAGAATTGAGCATAGTTATGAGAATATCTAGGCATGATCATGTATATAGGCATCACGTCCGTGACAAGTAGAGCGAAACGATTCTGCATCTACTACTATTACTCCACTCATTGACCGCTATCCAGCATGCATCTAGAGTATTAAGTTAAAAACAGAGTAACGCCTTAAGCAAGATGACATGATGTAGAGAGATAAATTCATGCAATATGAAATAAACCCCATCTTGTTATCCTCCATGGCAACGATGCAATACGTGCCTTGCTGCCCCTTCTGTCACTGTGTAAGGACACCGCAAGATTGAACCCAAAGCTAAGCACTTCTCCCATGGTAGGAACTACCAATCTAGTTGGCCAAACCAAACGGATAATTCGAAGAGACTTGCAAAGATAACCAATCATACATAAAATAATTCAGAGAAGATTCAAATATTATTCATAGACAGAATTGATCATAAACCCACAATTCATCGGTCTCAACAAACACACCGCAAAAAGAAGATTACATCGAATAGATCTCCACAAGAGAGGGGGAGAACTTTGTATTGAGATTCAAAGAGAGAGAAGAAGCCATCTAGATACTAACTATGGACCCGAAGGTCTGAGGTAAACTACTCACACTTCATCGGAGAGGCTAGGATGATGTAGAAGCCCTCCGTGATGACGGCCCTCTTCCGGCGGAGCTCCGGAACAGGCCCCAAGATGGGATCTCGTGGATACAGAAAGTTGCGGCGGTGGAATTAGGTTTTTGGCTCCTGTTCTGATCGTTTGGGGGTACGTAGGTATATATAGGAGGAAGGAGTACGTCGGTGGTGTTGGAAATATGCCCTAGAGGCAATAATAAATTGGTTATTATTATATTTCCTTGTTCATGATAATCGTTTATTATCCATGCTAGAATTGTATTGATAGGAAACTCAGATGCATGTGTGGATACATAGACAACACCATGTCCCTAGTAAGCCTCTAGTTGACTAGCTCGTTGATCAATATATGGTTACGGTTTCCTGACCATGGACATTGGATGTCGTTGATAACGGGATCACATCATTAGGAGAATTATGTGATGGACAATACCCAATCCTAAGCCTAGCACAAAGATCGTGTAGTTCATATGCTAAAGCTTTTCTAATGTCAAGTATCATTTCCTTAGACCATGAGATTGTGCAACTCCCGGATACCGTAGGAGTGCTTTGGGTGTGCCAAACGTCACAACGTAACTGGGTGGCTATAAAGGTACACTACAGGTATCTCCGAAAGTGTCTGTTGGGTTGGCATGAATGGAGACTGGGATTTGTCACTCCGTGTAAACGAAGAGGTATCTCTGGGCCCACTCGGTAGGACATCATCACAATGTGCACAATGTGATCAAGGAGTTCATCACGGGATGATGTGTTACGGAACGAGTAAAGAGACTTGCTGGTGACGAGATTGAACAAGGTATCAGGATACCGATGATCGAATCTCGGGCAAGTACAATACCGCTGGACAAAGGGAATTGTATACGGGATTGATTAAGTCCTTGACATCGTGGTTCATCCGATGAGATCATCGTGGAGCATGTGGGAGCCAACATGGGTATCCAGATCCCGCTGTTGGTTATTGACCGGAGAGTTGTCTCGGCCATGTCTGCATGACTCATGAACCCGTAGGGTCTACACACTTAAGGTTCGATGACGCTAGGGTTATAGGGAAAGTATGTACGCGGTTACCGAATGTTGTTCGGAGTCCCGGATGAGATCCCGGACATCACGAGGAGTTCCAGAATGGTCCGGAGGTAAAGATTGATATATAGGAAGTATGGTTTTGGCCACCGGAAGTGTTCCGGGCATCACCGGTAGTGTACCGGGACCACCGGAGGGGTCCGGGGGTCCACCAAGAGGGGCCACCAGCCCCGGAGGCCTACATGGGCCAATAGTGGGAAGGGACCAGCCCCTCTGTGGGCTGGGGAGCCTCCCACCAAGGCCCAAGGCGTCCTCAAGAGGAGAGGGGGCAAACCCTAGGCGCAGATGGGCCCTAAGGCCCACCCTAGGTGCGCCCCCCTCTCTCCTCCCCTTGGCCGCCTCCCAGATGGGATCTGGGGGCTGCCACCACCCCTAGGGAGGGAACCCTAGGTGGGGGTGCAGCCCCTCCCCTCCCCCTATATATACTTGAGCAAAGGGGCAGCCCAACACGCGATTCAATCTCCCTGTTGGCGCAGCCCTACCCCTCTCCCTCCTCGTCTCTCGTAGTGCTTGGCGAAGCCCTGCTGGAGTCCCGCGCTCCTCCACCACCACCACGCCATCGTGCTGCTGTTGGATGGAGTCTTCCCCAACCTCTCCTTCTCCCCTTGCTGGATCAAGGCGTAGGAGACGTCACCGGGCTGTACGTGTGTTGAACGCAGAGGTGCCGTCCGTTTGGCACTAGGATCATCGGTGATTTGGATTACGACGAGTACGACTCCATCAACCCCGTTCACTTGAACGCTTCCGCATAGAGATCTACAAGGGTATGTAGATGCACTCTCCTTCCCTCGTTGCTAGATTACTCCATAGATTGATCTTGGTGATGCGTAGAAAATTTTGAATTTCTGCTACGTTCCCAAATAGTGGCATCATGAGCTAGGTCTATGTGTAGTTTCTATGCACGAGTAGAACACAAAGCAGTTGTGGGCGTTGATTTTGTCAATTTACTTGCCGTTACTAGTCTTATCTTGATTCGGTGGCATCGTGGGATGAAGCGGCCCGGACCGACCTTACACGTACTCTTACGTGAGACTGGTTCCACCGACTGACATGCACTAGTTGCATAAGGTGGCTAGTGGGTGTCTGTCTCTCCCACTTTAGTCGGATCGGATTCGATGAAAAGGGTCCTTATAAAGGGTAAATAGAAATTGGCATATCACATTGTGGTTTTCGCGTAGGTAAGAAACGTTCTTGCTAGAAACCTATAGCAGCCACGTAAAAAACTTGCAACAACAATTAGAGGACGTCTAACTTGTTTTTGCAGCTTATGCCTTGTGATGTGATATGGCCAAAAGGATGTGATGAATGATATATGTGATGTATGAGATTGATCATGTTCTTGTAATAGGAATCACGACTTGCATGTCGATGAGTATGACAACCGGCAGGAGCCATAGGAGTTGTCTTTATTTATTTATGACCTGCGTGTCAACATAAATGTCATGTAATTACTTTACTTTATTGCTAAAGTGTTAGCCATAGTAGTAGAAGTAATAGATGACGAGACAACTTCAAGAAGACACGATGATGGAGATCATGATGATGGAGATCATGGTGTCATGCTGGTGACAACGATGATCATGGAGCCCCGAAGATGGAGATCGAGAGGAGCAAAATGATATTGGCCATATCATGTCACTATTTGATTGCATGTGATGTTTATCATGTTTTACATCTTATTTTCTTAGAACGACGGTAGCTTAAATAAGGTGATCCCTCACTAAAATATCAAGAAAGGTGTTCCCCCTAACTATGCACTGTTGCGAAGGTTCGTTGTTTCGAAGCACCACGTGATGATCGGGTGTGATAGATTCTAACGTTCGAATACAATGGGTGTAAGCAAGATTTACACAGCAAAAACACTTAGGTTGACTTGACGAGCCTAGCATGTACAGACATGGCCTCGGAACACGGAAGACCGAAAGGTCGAGCATGAGTCGTATAGAAGATACGATCAACATGAAGATGTTCACCGATGTTGACTAGTCCGTCTCACGTGATGATCGGACACGGCCTAGTTGACTCGGATCATGTTTCACTTAGATGACTAGAGGGATGTCTATCTGAGTGGGAGTTCATTAAATGAACTCAATTATCATGAACATAGTCTAAATTGTCTTTGCAAATATGTTGTAGATAAATAGCTCACGTTGTAGCTCCCTGTTTCAATACGTTCCTAGAGAAAGACCAAGTTGAAAGATATTGTAAGCACTGATGCGGACTAGGTCCGTAGTCCGAGGAGTGTCCTCACTGCTACACAGAAGGCTTACGTCTTTGATGCACCGCTCGATGTGCAAACCCCTACAACGTCGTCTGTGGATGTTGTGAACACCTGACAGACACATCCGTATGACTACTTGATAGTTTAGTGCACCATACTTTACGTCTTAGAATCGGGATTCCAATGACGTTTTGAACGCCATAGAACATATGAGATGTTCCAAGAGCTGAAATTGGGATTTCAGGCTCATGCCCATGTTGAGAGGTGTGAGACCTCTGACAAGTTCTTTTGCCAACAAGATGGAGGAGAATAGCTCAGCTAGTGAGCATGTGCTCAGAATGTCTGGGTGCTACAATCACTTAAATCAAGTGGGAGTTAAACTTCCAGATAAGATAGTGATTGATAGAGTTCTCTAGCCACTATCACTAAGCTACTAGATCTTTGTGATGAACTATGACATGCAAGGGATGGAGTTGATCCCGGAGCTGTTCGCGGTGCTTAAGACCGCAAAAGGTAGAAATCAAGAAGGAGCATCAAGTGTTGATGGTTTAATAAGACCACTGGTTTCAAGAAGGGCAAGGGCTAGAAGGGAAACTTCATGGATGGAAAATCAGTTGCCGCTCCAGTGAAGGAACCCAAGGTTGAACCCAAACCCAAGACTAAGTGCTTCTATTATAAAGGGGACGGTCACTGGTAGCGGAATTACCCCAAATGCATGGTAGATAAGAAGGCTGGCAACTTCAACAAAGTATATACGTGTTATTAATGTGTACCTCGCTAGTACTCCAGGTAGCACCTGGGTATTGGATACCGGTTCAGTTGCTATTACTGGTGACTTGAAGCAAAAGCTACGGACTAAACGGAGACTGGCTAAGGGCGAGGTGACGATGTGTGTTGGAAGTGTTTCCAAAGTTGATGAGATCATAGTCGCACGCTCCATCTGCCTTCGGGATTAGTATTGAACCTAGAGGAATTGTTTCACAGTTGAAGCCACCTGGAACACCACAGTTGTAATGGTGTGTCCGGAAGTCGTAATCGAACCCTATGAGATATGGTGCAATCTATGATGTCTCTTACCAATCTACCGTTTTCATTTTGAGGTTATGCGTTAGAGACAGCTGCATTCACTTTAGATAGGACACCATCTAAGTCCGTTGAGACGGCATCGTATGAACATTGGTTTGGCAAGAAACCAAAGTTGTCGTTTCTTAATGTTTGGGGCTGCGATGCTTAAGGCTTCAGCCAGAGAAGCTCGAACCCAAACCGGACAAACACATCTTCATAGGATACCCAAAGGTGACAGTTGGGTATACCTTCTATCTCAGATCCGAGGGCAAATTGTTTGTCACTAAGAACGGGCCCTTTCTCGAGAAGGAGTTTCTCTCGAAAGAATTGAGTGGGAGGAAGATAGAACTTGATGAGGTTGTCGAACCTTTATTTCAACCAGAGAGTGATGCAACACAGAAAGATGTTTTCTGTGGAGCCTACGTCTGTTGAATAGGAAGTTAATGATAGTGATCATGAAGCTTCGGATCAAGTTGCTATCGAACCTCATAAGTCGACAAGGATATGTACTACTCCTGAGTGGTATGGTAATCCTGTCTTAGATATCATGTTGTTAGACAACAATGAACCTACGAGCTATGGAGAAGCGATGGTGGGCCCGTATTCTGACAAATGGTTAGAAGCCATGAAATCCGAGATAGGATCCATGTATCAGAACAAAGTATGGACTTTGGTGGACTTGGCCGATGACCGGCAAGCCATTGAGAATAAAAGGATCTTTAAGAAGAAGACAGACATGGGCGGTAATGTTGCCGTTTATGAAGCTCGACTTGTGGGAAAGAGTCTTTTCACAAGTTCAAGGAGTTGACTACGATGAGAATTTCTCACCCGTAGCGATGCTTAAGTCTGTCGTAATCATGATAGCATTAGCTGTATTTTTCGATTATGAAATCTTACAGATGGATGTCAAAACAAGTTTTCTTACCAGTTTTCGTAAGAAAAGTTGTATGTGATACAATAAAAGGTTTTGTCGATCCTAAGGATGCTAAAAGGTATGCTGGCTCTAGCAATCCTTCTATGGACTAGAGAAAGCATCTCGGAATCGGAATATATGTTTTGATGGAGTGATCAAAGCTTTTAGGTTTATACAATGTTTGCTAGAAACTTGTATTTACAAGAAAGTGAGTGGGAGCACTACAGCATTTCTGATAAGTATATGTGGATGACATATTGTTGATCCAAAATAATGTAGAATTTGTGGAAAGCATAAACGGTTTGTTTGAAGAGTGATTTTCAAAGGAAGACCTGGATAAAGTTGCTTGCATATTGGGCATCAAGATCTATAGAGATAGATCAAGACGCCTGATGATACTTTCAAAGAACGCACACCTTGACATGTTTTTGAAGGAGTTCAAAATAGATCAGTCAAAGAAGGGGTTCTTACCTGAGTTGTAAGGTGTGAAGTTGAGTAAGACTCAAAGCTTGACCACGACAGAAGAAAGAGGAAGGACGAAGGTCGTCCCCTACGCTCTTGTCATAGGCTCTATACGGTATGCCATGCTGAGTACCGCACCTAATGTGTGCCTTGCCACATGCCTGGCAAGAGGGTACAAAGGTGATCTAGGAGTAGATCACCGGATAGCGGTCAAAAATTATCCTTAGAGGAATAAGGAAATGTTTCTCGGTTATGGAGGTGATAAAGAGTTCGACGTAAAGAGTTACATCGATGCAAGCTTAACACCTATCCGGATAGCTCTGAGTAGAGATACTGGATACGTATAATGGAGCAACAATTTTGAATAGCTCCAAGTGGAACGTGGTAGCATCATCTACGATATGACATAAAGTTTTGCGAAATACATAGGGATCTGAATATGGCAAGACCCGTTGACTACAACCTCTCTCACAAGCATAACATGATCAAACCCAGAACTCTTTGAGTGTTAATCACATAGTGATGTGAACTAGATCATTGAGTCTAGTAGACTCTTGGATGTTGGTCGCATGGCGATGTGACCTGTGAGTGTTAATCACATGGCGATGTGAACTAGATTATTAACTCTAGTGCAAGTGGGAGACTGTTGGAAATATGCCCTAGAGGCAATAATAAATTGGTTATTATTATATTTCCTTGTTCATGATAATCGTTTATTATCCATGCTAGAATTGTATTGATAGGAAACTCAGATAGATGTGTGGATACATAGACAACACCATGTCCCTAGTAAGCCTCTAGTTGACTAGCTCGTTGATCAATAGATGGTTACGGTTTCCTGACCATGGACATTGGATGTCGTTGATAACGGGATCACATCATTAGGAGAATTATGTGATGGACAATACCCAATCCTAAGCCTAGCACAAAGATCATGTAGTTCATATGCTAAAGCTTTTCTAATGTCAAGTATCATTTCCTTAGACCATGAGATTGTGCAACTCCCGGATACCGTAGGAGTGCTTTGGGTGTGCCAAATGTCACAACGTAACTAGGTGGCTATAAAGGTACACTACATGTATCTCTGAAAGTGTCTGTTGGGTTGGCACGAATCGAGACTGGGATTTGTCACTCCGTGTAAACGAAGAGGTATCTCTGGGCCCACTCGGTAGGACATCATCACATTGTGCACAATTTGATCAAGGAGTTGATCACGGGATGATGTGTTACGGAACGAGTAAAGAGACTTGCCGGTGAAGAGATTGAACAAGGTATCGGGATATCGATGATCGAATCTCGGGCAAGTACAATACCGCTGGACAAAGGGAATTGTATACGGGATTGATTAAGTCCTTGACATCGTGGTTCATCCGATGAGATCATCGTGGAGCATGTGGGAGCCAACATGGGTATCCAGATCCCGCTGTTGTTTATTGACCGGAGAGTTGTCTCGGCCATGTCTGCATGACTCACGAACCCGTAGGGTCTACACACTTAAGGATCGATGACACTAGGGTTATAGGGAAAGTATGTACGCGGTTGCCGAATGTTGTTCGGAGTCCCGGATGAGATCCCGGACATCACGAGGAGTTCCAGAATGGTCCGGAGGTAAAGATTGATATATAGGAAGTATGGTTTTGGCCACCGGAAGTGTTCCGGGCATCACCGGTAGTGTACCGGGACCACCGGAGGGGTCCGGGGGTCCACCAAGAGGGGCCACCAGCCCCGGAGGCCTACATGGGCCAATAGTGGGAAGGGACCAGCCCCTATGTGGGCTGGGGAGCCTCCCACCAAGGCCCAAGGCGTCCTCAAGAGGAGAGGGGGCAAACCCTAGGCGCAGATGGGCCCTAAGGCCCACCCTAGGTGCGCCCCCCTCTCTCCTCCCCTTGGCCGCCTCCTAGATGGGATCTGGGGGCTGCCGCCACCCGTAGGGAGGGAACCCTAGGTGGGGGCGCAGCCCCTCCCCTCCCCCTATATATATACTTGAGCAAAGGGGCAGCCCAACACGTGATTCAATCTCCCTGTTGGCGCAGCCCTACCCCTCTCCCTCCTCGTCTCTCGTAGTCCTTGGCGAAGCCCTGCTGGAGTCCCGCGCTCCTCCACCACCACCACGCCGTCGTGCTACTGCTGGATGGAGTGTTCCCCAACCTCTCCTTCTCCCCTTGCTGGATCAAGGCGTAGGAGACGTCACCGGGCTGTACGTGTGTTGAACGCGGAGGTGCCGTCCGTTCGGCACTAGGATCATCGGTGATTTGGATCACGGCGAGTACGACTCCATCAACCCCGTTCACTTGAATGCTTCCGCATAGCGATCTACAAGGGTATGTAGATGCACTCTCCTTCCCTCATTGCTAGATTACTCCATAGATTGATCTTGGTGATGCGTAGAAAATTTTGAATTTGTGCTACGTTCCCCAACAGGTGGAGCACCGAGGGCCCACGAGGTAGGGGGCGCCCCCCACCCTCATGACCTCCTATTTGACCCCCTGGAGTAGGGTCCAAGTCTCCTGGATCACGTTCGGTGAGAAAATCACGTTCCCGAAGATTTTATTCCGTTTGGACTCCGTTTGATATTCTGTTTCTCCGAAACACTGAAATAGGCAAAAAACAGCAATTCTGGGCTGGGCCTCCGGTTAATAGGTTAGTCCCAAAAATAATATAAAAGTGGAAAATAAAGCCCAATATAGTCCAAAACAGTAGATAATATAGCATGGAGCAATCAAAAATTATAGATACATTGGAGACGTATCATTGCGCTGGTCCACGAAGGGCTCCACCACGAAGGGTCCACGAAGAAGCAACCTTGTCTATCCCACCATGGCCATCGCCCAGGAAGGACTTGCCTTACAAGGGTGGATCTTCATGAAGTAGGCGATCTCCTTGCCCGTACAAACTCCTTGATTCAACTCCACAATCTTGACGGAGGCTCCCAAGTGACACCTAACCAGTCTAGGAGACACCACACTACAAAATGTAATAGATAGTGTGTTGATGATGAACTCCTTGCTCTTGTGCTTCAAATGATAGTCTCCCCAACACTCCGCTCTCTCTCGTAGGATTGGATTTGGTGGAAAGAGGGTTTGAGTGGAAAGTAACTTGGGAAGGCTAGAGATCAAGATTTATGTGGTTGGAATGGAATATCTTGACCTCAACACAAGTGTAGGTGGTTCTTTCTCAGAAAATGTATGTTGGAAGTGTAGGCATGTTCTGATGGCTCTCTCCATGAATGAAGAGTGGGTGGAGGGGTATATATAGCCTCCACACAAAATCTAACCGTTACACATAAATCACCAAACTCGGTGGGACCGAATCATGAAACTCAGTCACACCGATTTAGTTCAAAATGTGAACTTTAGAATTTTCGGTGGGACCGACATGTCAACTTGGTGGGACCGATTCCATTAGGGTTAGGGCATAGCTTAATCTCGGTGAGGCCGATTCTGGTACTAGGCAAACGAAGAGTTGGTCAGGCAAACTCGGTCGGACCGATTCGCTCATCTCGGTTAGACCGAAACGTTACGAATGGGAAACAGAGAGTTTGCATTGCAATCTCGGTCGGACCGATCGCTCATCTCGGTTGGACCAAAACATTACAAAGGGAAACAAAGAGGTTGCAATCCCATCTCGGTGAGACCGAGATCCCTATCGGTGAGACCGATATGACTAGGGTTTGTGGCAGTGGCTATGTCAAGTGAACTCGGTGGCGCCGGGTAGGAAATTTTGGTGGGGCCGAGTTTGACTTTTGGATTGGGACATAGGTGGATATGAGAAATTAGTTGAGGGTTTTGGAGCATATCACTAAGCATTTTGAGCAAGTAACTCATTAAGCAACATCTCATCCCATTTTAATAGTATTGGCTTTTCCTATGGAAATAATGTGATCTTGGATCACTAAAAGTAAAATGTCGAGCCTTGAGCTTGAGCCAACATGTCTTCTTAGTATTTTGATGGGTCCACTTTCTAATCCATGCCATGCCATACATTGAGATTTCTTGAAATATTTATCTTGAAATAGCATTAGCTCAATGGGGTATATGTTGTTAGGAATTACCAAAACCACCCAGGGATAGTTGCACTTTCAGCGATGCCTAGCTCGACATGTGACGAAATATGATTTTTTATTTGTTGAACTATATAATTTGTATTGAACTATTTGTTGTTGCACTATTTTGTTGAACTATTTGATATTCGGTGATGAACTATGCGATAAAAAATTATTTATGTTGAGAATTTAATGCCAAACCATGCCGAATATGAGCCGATTCTCGCCGATATTAGGCCACTTTTTGCCGAAAGTGGGCTGAAAAGCGGCCAGGAATGGGTCGATATCGACGCCTGGGGGCGACCTGGGGCCGACGGCTGGATGCCCAACCGCCCTAGAGCCGATTCTACCGCCGGCTCGCCCCCAGACCGCAATTTTTATGCCTCGTGGGGGGCAACTGCTGGAGATGCTCTAAGTCATGCACTACGATGGCACCTAGTACTACTCCATATTTTTCCTCCTCGATGGCACGTGAATAGCGCATACTCAATGACAGAGCACCGGATGGTAGCCATGGACATGGTCGGCCCTTTTTGGAGAGAGTACTGAATATTAACTTTGATGTGTCCCATTGACTCGCAGAATGACGAGAAGCACACACAGAATGACGGAGCACGGGATGGTGGCCATGGACATGGTCAACCCTTTTTGGAGACTAATGCACTACTTTTGATGTGTCCTGTCAACTCGGAAATGAGGAGAAGCTTTGCTTACTACTAGTACGACCTCTCCCTCGATCATGCATGCGCGATGGCTCGCAGGACGAGGAGAAGCTTTTGCTTTACGATAGTGCGCTTAATACAGGCGGTGGACATGCAGCAATTCATTCGGTGTCAGATTGCCAGAAGTATCCATACTGTAGTACCATCATCACTGTTTGCATGAATTTTTTAACGTAGTAGAAGAGTGGATTTCTCCAGTGGTCATCACATGTGAGCCAATCGATTGGCACCCTTCTGCGCTCCATTTTGTCTTGCGTTCCTTCCTCGGTCCAGCACGCTGACAAGTGGGCCCGATGCTCATGTATGCCAACGTGCTAATCAATTATTTTGCCAGAGTCAGCTATCACACCCTTTCGATGCCATGTCAATGTACCCACTTGTTCGGTTCAACCACCTCCCTAGGTGTTTGGATAGGAATTGGCCAGCGCGAGGCGGTTCTATAGGTGGGTAGGCGGCAAAAAATAGGGGAAAACGCGTGAACCAGCTAGATAAGGGAGGGAAGCTTCTACATTCGCAAGGGACGTGGCATTGGCTATTGGGCGGCTACAGGAAGTCATCCGAGTACGTCATAAAGGATACGAAGAGGTATCCTATATCAGCAAGGACCAACTTCCCTACCGATAGCTCATCTAACAGAACTCCCAAGTTAACCGTGCTGAGGTTGGAGTAGTCATGAGATGGGTGACCGGATGGGAAGTGAACTCGATATTAACTAGATGGATGGGTCACTGACATTTTTTGTTTTTTGAACACATGTTAATCAAAGGTCTATCGCGTTACTTTTTAATAATTTTTATTGTTTGAACACATGCTAATTGATTTAAAAGAAGGTCTATCGCGTTACTTTACGACATGTTTCCAAAAATAGTGATATGACCTCTATCAACTTATAAGTCATGTCTGTCAAATTAAACTCGAGGTACTTGTTCTCAAATTAACCTATGGGCCTTGCCGGAGTGCTGCAATGTGTCAATGTCAATTGCAAGATGAGCCACCAAGCTAGCAATGGAGTTGCCAACATGCTCAAAGTGCACGCGACATTGAGTAGAAAGAAGCATGCCTAGGAAATTAATGCGTGCCTAGGAAGGCCCTTTGTACAAAGAGGAAGTACTCTTTCGGTTACACTATAAGACTAGCCACAGTGGGAGTAACTTCAGCAGTAACATCGAGTCCAACTCAGCAAATTAGCTTATGTGGCAATGAGTTAATGAGGAGAGGGGTAGTTGAGTAACTTAGCTAGTTACTGTAACATCACATGTCCCAGTGCAATATGAGTCTATAACCTAATAAATGAAGATTTGCATGTTACCACACTTATGTTACTACCCACTATGCGAAGAGGCTTCCTATATCGGCAAGCACCAGCTTCCCTACCGATTGCTCACCCAATAGAACTCGCAAGTTAACTGTGCTGAGGCTGGATTAGTCATCAGATGAGTGACCGAATGGGAAGAGGACTCAATGTTAAACTAATGGGATGGGTTACTATAAATGTTTAATTGGCTTAAATGTATATAGTGCTCCATCCTATTAGTTGAACCTCGAAGTCTTTGTTTTGTAATTTTTGACATTTTTTTGAACACATGTTAATTGAAGGTCTATCGTGTTACTTTTTGTAATTTTTTTTGAACACCTGTTAGTAAAGTGATATGACTTTTATCAACCTATAAGGAATGTCTGTCAAATTAACCTTGAGGTACTTGTTCTCAAATTAACCTCTAGCTCTTGCAGGAGTACTTGTTTTTTGAACACATGTTAATCGAAGGTCTATCACGTTACTTTTTGATAGTTTTTGTTTTCTGAACACATGTTAATTGGCTTGAAAGAAGGTCTATCGTGTTACTTCACGACATCTTTCCAAAAAAGTGATATGACTTCTGTCAACCTATAAGCCATGTTTGTCAAATTAACCTCAAGGTACTTGTTCTCAAATTAACCTCTGGGTCTTGCAGGAGTACTTATTTTTTGAACACTCGAAGGTCTATCACATTACTTTTTTTGACAATTTTTGTTTTTTGAACACATGTTAATTGGCTTGAAAGAAGGTCTATCATGTTACTTCACGACATCTTTCCAAAAAAAGTGATATGACTTCTGTCAACCTATAAGGCATGTTTGTCAAATTAACCTCGAGGTACTTGTTCTAAAATTAACCTCTGCACCTTGCAGGAGTACTGCAATGTGTTAGCGTCAGTTGCAAGATGAGCCAGCAAGATAGCAGTGAAGTTGCCAACATGCTCAAAGTGCATGCAACATTGAGTAGAAAGAATTATGCCCAGGAAATTAATGTGTGCTTAGGGAGGCCTTTGCTCAAAGAGCAAGTGTATATAAGGTACAGTCGGCAGGCTATAAGGACGAGGAGCGAGAAGCAATACATGCTGCTGGATATACTATAACTAGGTGTCCCATGGAAGTAACATTCAAAGTTATTCTCACACTATAGAATGGTATAGGAATGTGGATCGATTTGGTTGATTTTAAATCACTAAATAATACAAAATATTATGAGTGCAGACGCTCGACCACGAGGTTCCTTGCTCCTTCTTGGTCGTTGGGAATCTATGTTCTCCCACTCTTTTTTGACATTAGATTTGTTCATCCTTTCGCCAACACGCGAGACATCTAGCATCAAGGTGCATGTGTCATGCAAGAAAATGGAGATAATCAGATAAGCAGTGCGTAAGTGAGTCGTGCACTTCGATGGCACCTACTATGCAATATTTTTTCTCCTCAATGGCATGTGAATAGTGCATGTACTCAACGACGGAGCATGCGATGGTAACTGTCGGTGCCAAAACCGGCGGATCTCGGGTAGGGGCTCCTAAACTGTGCGTCTAAGGCGGATGGTAACAGGAGGAAGGGGACATGATGCTTTACCCAGGTTCGGGCCCTCTTGATGGAGGTAATACCCTACGTCCTCCTTGATTGTTCTTGATAATATGAGTAGTACAAGAGTCGATCTACCATGAGATCAGAGAGGCTAAACCCTAGAAGCTAGCCTATGGTATGATTGTATGTTGTCCTACGGACTAAAACCCTCTGGTTTATATAGGCGCCGGAGGGGGCTAGGGTTACACAGAGTCGGTTACAAGGAAGGAGATCTACATATCCGTACTGCCAAGCTTGCCTTCCATGCCAAGGAAAGTCCCATCCGGACATGGGACAAAGTCTTCAATCTTGTATCTTCATAGTCCAACAGTCCGGCCAAAGGATATAATCCGGCTGTCCGGATACCCCCTAATCCAGGACTCCCTCAGTAGCCCCTGAACCAGGCTTCAATGACGATGAGTCCGGGGCGCAGATTGTCTTCGGCATTGCAAGGCGGCTTCCTCCTCCGAATACTTCATAGAAGATTTTGAACACGAGGATCGTGTCCGGCTCTGCAAAACAAGTTCCACATACCACCGTAGAGAAAATAATATTTTAACAAATCTAATCTGCCGGCGCATTCCGCAGTGTGACATCACACCACAGCCAGGTCACCATTCGAATCGTTTTTCACAACCAACCTCAGCGTGTTTCGCGAGGCGGTTTCCTTGGCACGTCTTGTCGAAGCAGAGATCGTGTCCCCTTATTACAGGATTCCCATCAATATAGACATGGGTAACCCAACCGTGCCATCAATTACGACGCTTGGGGGATAAGCAAGTTTTACCAGGTTGGCGGGGGCGCATAGTTTCGTCTGCCCTTATAAAGGGATAAGGTTTCACCTTTTTCTACCCACGCCTTCTTCCTCCTTGCTCATCCATTCTCGCGCACTCGAGCTCCAGCGCCCAAGTCCACATCCTTCTCCTCAACTCTCTCCAAACATGTCCGGAGCGGGAGGCAAGTGGATGGTCTCCTCTGTCACGGAGGGAGACATCAAAAAGCTACGCGGGGCCGGATATTTAGCCGCGGATATTGCGCACCGGCTACCAGCCGCGAGGCAGATCGTCCCTACCCTAGAACCTTACGAAAGGGTGGTTTTCCTCCCCCACTTCGTCTGCGGACTGGGGTTTCCCCTCCATCCATTCGTCCGCGGCCTTATGTTCTATTATGGGCCGGACTTTCATGATCTGGCCCCGAATTTCATCCTCAACATCTTGGCGTTCATCGTCGTGTGCGAGGCTTTCCTCCGCATCCGGCCCCACTTCGGCATGTGGCTGAAGACCTTCAATGTCAAGCCGAAGGTAGTAGGCGGCCAACAAGCGGAATGCGGCAGAGCCATAGTGGGCAAAATGCCCAACGTTACATGGCTCGAGGGCTCCTTCATGGAGACCATAAAGGGGTGGCAGTCGGGGTGGTTCTACATCACCGAGCCGCGCCACACCAACTGGGTGGCGGACCCCGAGTTTCGATCCGGAATCCCCACGCGGATCACTTCCTGGAAGGAGAAGGGCCTGTCCTGGGGCTCATCGGTGGAGCTGGACGTACTCCAGAAGTGTATCTGGAACATGATAAGCAAGAAACTCAAGCTTGTCAACATAGTCCAGGTCATGCTCTTCCGCCGGATCCTCCCGTGTCAACAACGGGCTTTCAACTTATGCGAGTTCGACCCAGCCCAGCACCAGACTCTACGCGAGCTCTTCGACACGACACATAAGGATGTCTGGAAGGTGCTGTTCAAGGGCGCCGAGGTCCCCCTCCCCTTACCAAGGACCGCGGGCTAAGCGTGACGCGCCCTGCGAATCTGGTAAGTTTTGTACATCTTGTAGGGTATTTTATTTTCCATAGTTTAACCATGTGCGGGATCTGAGCTCCCATGCCTTTGACAGGCCTGGGTGGAGACATCGGAGTAGATTGACTGCCTAGCCCCTCTGCCCGAAGACCCCGCAGACGCTCTCCTGACGGAGATGCGGACTCTGGCTCCTTATGAGGTGCCGGAGAAGAAGATCAAGAAGAAGGCCACGGGAACCCGAAAGAGTTCCCAGCGCCAAGTGGTATCAGACTCATCGTCCGATAACTCCGAGACGCACTCCTCCCATGAAAACGAGGGAGAGGAAGACGAAGATTATCCCCTCCAGCCGGGGAGACAAGAAAAGGAAGGCCGCCCCAACCGGGGAGGCCGAAGGGTCCAAGAAGGGAAGGACTCTCCTTCCGGACTATTCCACCACCGCCACCGACAGCGTAGATGAGTGGTTACTCAGGGACAAGCCCCTGGCAAAGTCATAAGTATTCAGATACCAGAGTAACTCATAGCATACTTTTATTGCACTGCTTCTCCTAACGTCGAATATGATCATGCAGTCCGCCCCAAGCCCGTATCGATGTATTCTCGTCGGACGGTTTCTTGGACTCGTCGGACATGAATAGTGAGTCCCTTCCAACCGCCTCCCCTCCTCTCCCTACGGACAATGTCGAGGTATTGTCTCAAGGGGCACCAAGCCGGGGGGAGATAGTCCTGGAGGCGCCTCAAGGCGACCCTCCGGACTCCAGGCGTAAAGGGAGCAAGACTCCCAAGGGCTCCAAGTTCGGCCCTCAGCCGAACACCACGCCGGAACCTCCAGTGGTTCCGGACTCCGGCAGGCGGCCCCCTTCCAAGAGGGGCCAGCCGCCTGTGCCGGTGACCTCTGTCCATCCAGAGGCACCGGACAACCTGCTGGGAGCGCTTCGCGGCGCTTCCATCGATGAAGAGCACCGCACTATTATGAGTGTGGTGATCAAGAAGGTTCATTCCTCCAAGAGCGGACTGACTGAAGCCTATGCCAGCCTTCTAATAGGATTTGAGGTAAGTATTTAAAATATAGGAAAATATTACCGCATAGATAGTAGCCCCTGATGCTCTGTTTGGTGTTCACAAAGAAAAGCTGAATAGAGGATCAAATAATATCTGCAGGAGCCTAATAATCGCTGCTGACCTTTGCCGCACTGACTGCGGAGGTCGCCGCACTGAAGCAGAACCTCGAGCGGTCCGAGAAAAAGCTCGGCCTTGCCAAGAGGCAGCTCGAGGATAACAAAGGTAAGTAATACCTTGTCTATATATATATAAAATAAAAAAAGATGCGGTTGCAAAATGATAGGATCATCATGGATGTGCCAGGGGCCACGACCGAAGTGGCGGCCCTGAAGCAAGCGCTATCCGAGGCCGAAAACAAAGCGGCCAAGGAGCACACCAAGAGGGAGAAACAAGAGGCACGGGTGGGCGAGGTGCAGCAAGAGCTCCAGGCTCTCGTGACGAAGCACGAGACTTTGGAGGTTGACTCGAAGACACGAGAGTCCGAGCTTGCAGCGGCCCTCGAGAGCACAAAGCATGCCAAGGCTGAAGCCTAAAAGGCCCTCCAGGATATTGAGGCGATGAGGTAGATAGCGGCGGGTAAGGCATTCCTTATGCAAAGCAAGCATGTGAAAGTAAATTACTTGTTACTTACTTGAGTCCGGAGCTCTCCAGGAGCATTCGCAGATTTGCCCCACAGTGTGTTGGATGCCGCGAAGTACTACTAGGCCGAGGAGGGAAGCTCAACGGAGAAGTTGTTCTGGTCTTAGTATACTGGGACCGAACACCCGATGCCTGTGAGCGACCAGCTGACGCAATTGGTCGAGCTGCACAAGGTGGCCGAACAGGCCATGAGGGGCCTTATAGTCCGGATGTGGCCCGACGACTCCCTTCCCAACAGCTACTTCGGCCTGGTGAGGCGGCTTGTGGATGCTTGCCCATGGCTGGAATTCATAAAGCGGTCTGTCTACATCGAAGGTGCACGCCGGTATTTTGCCCGTGTGAAGGTGCACTAGGCCAAGATGGACGCCGAGAAGCTGGTGAAGGAGAGGCCGCCGCAGGGCAAGGAGCATCGCCACCCCGAAATGTATTATGAGGGTGTCCTGAAGGGTGCCCATCTTGTGGCGGACGAGTGTGCGAAGGATGTAATTTTTGAATGAACTTGCTCATGTGATCCTGTACTATGAAAACTTGTTCATATGCGCTATGCAATGCTTGCTTGAATTTAAAATATTACCTTCTGTGCGGTTGTTTATCAAATATGAGAGATGGCCAGTCATCGGCTTCTACCCCCATGCCAGGAGTGCTGGGGTGTTCGGGATAAATCTGAGCACTCTTTTCCCCATTTTTGGGTCCTTCGAGGGAGGTGCTCAGCACAACGAACAAGGCAATCGGACTATAATGCTTTATCACTCTCACTTAGCCATAGAAATCTACAATTTTAAATTTTGGCGAAGCTCCTAGTATTCGGAAGGCCGAATTCGGGGCGCTATACACGCCTAAGCCGGACAAAGCCGAATCCTCGCCCTAAGCGGCAAAAGTCTTTACGGACTTGAGACCTCTCAAACAATGACCAACTCTCGCCTTATCATGACAGTCAGTTTTAGCTTTCTCTACTGAGGTGCTTGCCCAGATGAACCGGGGCACAATCGCAGTAGTTCTCCCAGTGCTACCTTAGCCGATATAGTGGAACATAAGGTACGAAAACATGGGAGCCGGGCAAACCCAACTATTGACCCAAGACATGATTCGGAGCTGATGCATATAATGCTATAAGTTCGGGGTGCCGCACTGTCGAAAGTGTTCGGACTTATCACGCCGTATTATGGGGTACGCTTAAGCCCCTGGCGTATTGGCCGTACCAGAGTGTACGGGTGCTGAATGTCATGAATGAACATATATATAAAAAAGAATAGAGAATGCGATAATAGTCTAGTGCTATGCATTCTTTGTTCAAAAAGGTGCGTCGAAGCAGAATGATACAAGTAGTGCGATAAGCAAAAAGTAGGACTATTTGACATGTCCCCTCAAAGGGCAAGATGAGGAATGGTATTTAAAGCATGTATTTCACTCGTTATCAGAGACCACCTGGGAGTTCCATGGTGGGACGTAGCTTTCTGCCTCCTTGGTTGTTGTTTCATGTGTCCGGCAATCGTACTACCGGACGGGGTTTCCAGAGAGTAAAGTCCTGAAAGAGATAAAAAATAACAAAGCGGGTAGCCCCTAGTGCGGTTGAGCCGCGTTTTGGGGCGTGCCGTAGTCGTGCCCCTCCCCACCTATGCCCATGGTATTTTTCAATGCGTAGTTATGTACGCGTGGCATGGATTTCACCGTTTGGCTGGGACTGGGGTGGGGGCCGCATTGCTATGCGAGCTCGGAACATGCCAGGCGGTCTTGTTGCAGATTACTCCGGGCGCACTTGATGGTGTCTGGGTGTTTAATCACCGAACTGGTGGATTGCCTGAAGAGGCTGCTTTGTGCTTCTGCTGCGAGGGCCGTAGTGTGCTCCTCTGTGCGGAGAGAGCGTTCTGTGTTTCCATTGACTGTGATGACCCCCCAAGGTCCTAGCATCTTGAGCTTGAGGTATGCATAATGCGGTACCGCATTGAATCTCGCAAATGTGGTTCGCCCGAGCAGTGCGTGATAGCCACTGCAGAATGGGACTATATCGAAGATTAACTCCTCGCTTCGGAAGTTATCCGGGGATCCGAAGACCACTTCCAGTGTGACTGAGCCTGTACACTGGGCCTCTACACCTGGTATGACGCCTTTGAAGGTCGTTTTTGTGGGTTTGATCCTTGAGGGGTCTATACCCATTTTGTGCACTGTGTCCTGATAAAGCAGGTTTAGACTGCTGCCGCCGTCCATAAGGACTCGAGTGAGGTGAAATCCGTCGATGATTGGGTCTAGGACCAGTGCGACAAATCCGCCATGACGGATACTAGTGGGGTGTTCCCTGCGATCGAAGGTGATTGGACAGGAGGACCATGGGTTGAACTTTGGGGCGACTGGCTCCAACGCATATACGTCCCTTAGCGCACGCTTCCGCTCCCTCTTGGGGATCTGGGTTGCGTATATCATGTTCATCGTCCGCACTTGTGGGGGAACCTCTTCTGTCCTCCGGCGTTCGGTGGCTGGGGCTCCTCCTAGTCATCGCTATGTAACCCCTTATCTTTGTTTTCGGCATTTAATTTTCCGGCCTGCTTGAACACCCAACATTCCCTGTTGGTGTGGTTGGCTGGCTTGTCGGGGGTGCCGTGTATTTGACACGAGCGATCGAGTATACGGTCCAAACTGGACGGGCCCAGAGTGCTTCTTTTGAATGGCTTTTACCGCTGACCGGGTTTAGAGCCTCTGAATCCGGCATTGACTGCCGCATCCTCGGTATTGTCGCTGTTGATGTGGCGCTTGTGTTTGCTGCGACGTGACCTGCCATTGCTATCCTTGGTATCCGAAGTACCATGGTTCTTTGATATGTTATTGCTGCGAGCCAGCCAGCTGTCCTCTCCCGCGCAAAAGTGGGTCATGAGTGTCGTGAGGGCTGCCATAGATTTCGGCTTTTCCTGGTCAAGGTGCCAGGCGAGCCACTCGTCGCGGATGTTGTGCTTAAAAGCTGCTAGGGCCTCTGCATCCGGATAGTCGACAATTTGATTTTTATTTGTTAGGAACCATGTCCAGAATTGCCTGGCCAATTCCTCTGGCTGCTGAATTATGTGGCTCAAGTCATCGGCATCTGGTGGTCGCACATAAGTGCCCTGGAAGTTGTCGAGGAATGCGGCTTCCAGATCTTCCCAACGGCCAATGGATACTCCTAGAAAGTTGTTGAGCCAATGCCGAGCTGGTCCTTTGAGTTTGAGTGGGAGGTATTTGATGGTGTGTAGATCTTGGAGAGCCAATGCCGATCATCCGCGTCATATGCTGAAGATGTAGGTTTTAATGCTTCCTCCTCCAGTCGGGGTAGCAACCTGCGTTTTGGGTAACTCTTGGAGGGGCATTCGAGTTCATATTCCTCGGCCACAAGGACTTCAGTCCATCTGTCAGCTAGCAAATCTTGATCAGCTCAAAGGTGCTGGTGCTTTTTCTTAAGGCTATTTGCCGTGGCTATAAACCGGCGCTTGAAGCGCTCTTGCTCGATGGGATCCTCGGGCACGACAAATTCATCATCGTCGAGGCTTGCCTCGTCTTCGGAGGGAGGCATGTAATTATCATCCTCCGCCTCTCCATCTGCCGCTCTCTCGGGAGGGCTGGCTTCTCCATCCTCCTGCTTTAAATCTTGCTGGAGGGGATTGTCGTCATCTTCGGCACTGTCCGGAGTGCTATTATCTCCTGTGCCGGTATTACTGCTTTTGCCTTGGCGAGACTTAGAGCGGCGCCACTGTCGTCGGCGCTTGGGTCGCTTCTTCGAGGGGTCATCCTCCGCTGTCCCATCGCCATTGCCTTCTTTGGGTGTGTCCACCATATATATATATCATATGATGAGGTGGCTGTCCAGTGCCCTGTGGGCAGTGGTTCTTGTTCGTCTCCTGCATCGTCATCCATACCGTCGATGTCTTCAGAGTCGAAGTCGAGCATGTCGGTCAAATTGTCGAATGTGGCTACTAAGTGGGTGGTGGGTGGGCGGCGAATTTCTTCGTCATCCGCATCCCAATCCTGCCGGACATAGTTCGGCCAGCACTCTCCTGACAAGGAGAGAGACCTTAATGAGTTCAGTATGTCGCCGAAGGGTGAGTGCTGAAAGATATGCGCGGAGGTGAACTCCATGATCGGTGCCCAGTCGGATTCGATAGGCACGAGTGCAGGCGGTTCGAAGTCCGTGGCCGGGGAAGAATCCCGCAATTTGGAGTCACAGCTCTCGTGAAGGGTAAGGTCGATACTCAGCCCGATCGCCGCTGAGAATGCGGCCTCCGTGGCAGGGTCTATCCCCCCGTCCATGGATGGCACAATTGGCTCCGAATTGAGGGTCGGAGCGGTTGCTGGTGCGGTCTCCTGAACACTGTCCGATGGTAGAGCTAAATCATGCTCATCGTGACCGTGCGGCGTGCTCGGCAGGGGCTTGAATCCGTCGAAGACCAAGTCTCCACGGATATCGGTCGTATAGTTTAAGCTTCCAAACTTGACCTGGTGGCCAGGGCGTAACTCTCGATCTGCTCCAGATGGCCAAGCGAGTTGGCCCGCAGTGCGAAGCCGCCGAATACAAAGATCTGTCTGGGGAGAAAAGTCTCACCCTGGACTGCATCGCTATCGATGATTGAAGGAGCCATCCAGCCTAATGATGACGACACAGAGGAACTCTCAATGAAAGCACCAATGTCGGTGTCAAAACCGGCGGATCTCGGGTAGGGGGTCCCGAACTGTGCGTCTAAGGCGGATGGTAACAGGAGGCAGGGGACACGATGTTTTACCCAGGTTCGGGCCCTCTTGATGGCGGTAATACCCTACGTCCTGCTTGATTGTTCTTGATAATATGAGTAGTACAAGAGTCGATCTACCACGACATCAGAGAGGCTAAACCCTAGAAGGCAGCCTATGGTATGATTGTATGTTGTCCTACGGACTAAAACCCTCCGGTTTATATAAGCACCGGAGGGGGCTAGGTTTACACAGAGTTGGTTACAAGGAAGGAGATCTACATATCCATATTGCCAAGCTTGCCTTCCACGCCAAGGAAAGTCCCATCCGGACACGGGACGAAGTCTTCAATCTTGTATCTTCATAGTCCAACAGTCCGGCCAAAGGATATAATCTGGCTGTCCGGATACCCCCTAATCCAGGACTCCCTCAGTAGCCATCGACATGGTCAGCCCTTTTTGGAGAGAGCACTGAATATATTTGATGTGTCCCGTTAACTCGCAGAACTACGAGAAGCTTGCTTACTACGCCTTCTCCCTCGCCAACGTGTGCGTGGTGGCTCGCAGCACGAGGAAAAACTTTTGCTTACAAGCGGTGGACGTGCAGCAGTTCATTTGGTGTCAGATTGCCAGAAGTAGTACTACTGTAGTACCATCATTATTGTTTGACTTCCAGATGAGGCGAAGAGCCAAGCGCAAGGTCACCTACTAACCTAGTACAGTATACTACTATAGCCAAAGTTGGTCCACCTTTTTAGAGAATGGTTAATTAATATGGGTGGCTCTTGTAGTGGCAGCAAGTACTACTCTCTTCGTAGTACCTCCGTCTAGGTAAGTCATTCGCGTAGTTCTAGGTCATCGATTTGAGGAATTAAATATGTGTTATATGTCATGAAAATTATATCACTAGATTTCTACACGGAGTTAGTTTTTAAATATATATTTTTGTCACATATAATACATATTTAGATAGTTAAATCGTCGACCTAGAACTACACGAATGACTTATTCACCGAGACAGAGGTTGTAGGAACTTAAAATGCAGGAATAGGAAAATTATGAGGGGGTGTCTCTAACAGTGTTCCTCGGCTCGCACGTAGCATCACGGTGGTCAAACTTGGAGTCATTCATCTGGGACATGTGGCATCTCAGATCTGGACACAAGGTGACGTACACCGTCAAGGTCCACGGTCAAGGGGGTCAAGACTAACGCGACCTCTCACTGTGTCGCCATTTGAAGCGGAGCGCCGGCCCAGGGAGCCGCCCGCTGCGCTCCCACTGTACCCGCCTCCTTGCCTCATTCAAATACCTACACTTAAACCTGTGTGGAATGCAAGAAACCCACTCCGGCCACACACCTCCGTTCAGGAGCAGGACGCTGGCCAAGCTCCTCCTTCCACCATTTTTTCCACACTTTCGGCGGCATCCGACGAGCAGGAAGAACAGTTCTCTAGCATAAATGTCGACTGGGTGGCCCGCCGAGCCCGACAGTTACGAGCGAGGAAGCTCACTGTTCCACCTATCTCGCCTAGACCGTCGAAGGCAATTGCTGCACTAAGCCAGTGCGTGGTTTCGTAGCTGGCCACTCTAGTATACCTCGAGGAAGAGTGCTGACTTGCTCCACGCCGGCTTGTCGGGGAGCATGGTGGCAAGGGCAGCGTCGCTGCCCTCAATGCCGCTGCGTTGTACAACGCCTCCAGTGTCTGTGACTGCGCCATCCGCCGTCGACGCGCGCGTAGCCGTGACATGCAGGTGGAGAAAGAAGCCAACGTGGATGTGAACGAGGTGACGCGGCTACGTGGATGTCGACAAGGTGACGGCCAACACGTCCCCACCTGCCACCATCATCGAGGAGAAGTAGAACACGTGAGGCTGCCTCGATTGTATCCCATGAAGGCCACCGCCGAGGCGACGTCGGTGAATACAACTGGTGTGTTGCATGATTCTTCTTCTGCCGGATGCTAGAGGAGGACAAAGAGATCGGGTGGCGACCATTTCGATTAGGTATATTAATTCTACCAGGCTGGTTGTAATGGGAGTATCATAAGTAGTATCATGCATGCCAACTAGTAGGCAAATTTGATGAGGTGGCGTAGAATTAAATGATGAAAGAGAGGGTTGAGTATCATATTATGATACCATATGGAATTAAGTTACTCCCACTGTGGTTAGTCTTAGGGCCTAGTTCGGTTCAACCTCCTCCCAAGGGGTTTGGAGAGGAATTTGGCTTGTACATGATTTAATCCCCCACAATCCATGTTAATCTATGTATATTGTGTCCATGTTATTTGACCCCTCATTTTTCCGCGCTACGACCAGTGTGAGTGTCTGCATGCAGTAAACCATCCTCTAATTTGGTGGATGCCAACCGGCCCGAAAAGGAGATATAACTTTTTTGAACTTGAAAAATGTTACCGATGAGGGGCCATAATTTAGCTGGAGGCGTCTCTTATTTTCTTTCGAATGGGCAATAAGCTTTTTTTAGTGTGAATGGGTAATAAGCTGGAGAGCTGGAGAGTGTCTCTAATGGGCTGCCTCTAGTGTTAAGGCCCTCCAGTACGAAACACGGGCAGCTGACTGGGCCGATACAAAATCCTATCCATCTTAAAGCCCATTTGTTTTTTTTGCAAGGAGAAGCCCATATTTCTTGAAGAGGGGGCGATCCCAGAAAACCCCTCCTTCCTCCTCGCTTCCACTTATAGTGAAGCTCGCTGGACTCTCCCGCTTCCATCTCACCCCAATTCCCCCTGCTCCCCATCTTCCTCACTCGTCCAGAAAACCCCCGCTCACCTTCTTCCTCACTCGTACAGAAAACACCTGCTCCTCTTCTTCCACTCCTGCAGAAACCCCCAGCCCTCCTTCTTTCCCACTGGCACGGCCACTAGGCTCTCCTCTGGCTACTCTGCTCAACCCCATGAGCTTGGCGCAATGCCCACAAGAAAAATGGAGTCGGTTGGCCCCAGCGCCAAGAAGATGAGGCTCCCGCCAGCGGTGACGCCGGTTATAGATCCGGCACCCGGCAGCGCGGGGAGAAACGGCGAGCCCCCCCCCACCCGAATCTGAGGAACCAGTAGAATTTCCGGTGGACCGCATCAGCGATTTCCCAGACAACATCCTTGAGGAGATCATCTCGTTTCTCCCCACCAAGGATTGTTGCCGCACACAAGTCCTCTCAACTCGGCGGTGTCATCTATGGCGCACCGCGCCCCTCAATCTCGACCGTCGTCGTATATCTATCCTTCCTGAATTTGATATCCTTAGAGCCATCTTCTCCTCTCATCAGCACGACCCTGTTCAACGCCTCTGCATCCCGGCATGGTGGACACTTGACTGATATCCCCTAAATTCAAAAAACTCCAGCGGTTTGAGTTATACCATCACCATGAAACCGAACACCAAGAATTTGTGCCCACACCACCATTGTCCATCTCGTGCTTTTCCTCCTCTCTTTCCACACCGCCACCTTCGCCAAGTGCCATCTACCACACGATCTGGTACAAATGCTTTGACTCCCACTGCTAAAAAAACTTTCACTAATGGTGGTTTATCTGTCGGGGGCCTCTCTGCACAGCATCATCCACTCCAGTTGCCCTGCCCTGGTGCGCTTGCTGATTGTTTTGGGAGTAGAAATCCCTATCAGTTGTCTCCAAATAATGTCGCCTCAACTTAAAAGCATTGGAATTTGTTTTGAAGGACAGCAGCTCATCATCGAAGATGCCCCTTCACTTCAAAGGTTGCTCCTTCATTATTGTTATAAACCTTGGCAAATAACTGTTGTCTCTGCGGCCAAACTGGAGACCTTGGGTGTCATTCATGATCCATTTAATGATCACAAGAAGTTGGTGTTTGGCTCCTCACTTTTTCAGGTATCATATATTATCATCTACACATTTTTAATCATAATCTGGATTTTTCATTTGTGTGCATAAGTTTTATATCATCTTGGAGTACACTTTGGGTACTAATATTATGTTACATGCTCAATGAAGAGTTCGTCCATGGATAGCCTATCAATGCTGCTAGATTTTGTCAAGATCTTATATATCGGGATGTTTAGTTATGATCTGGAAATAATTATTGGCTTGTTGTGATGCTTTCGATCTCTGGAGAATTTATATATATAGGTGATGATTATTGAAAGACTGTATATATTGTACTAGAATTAACCGTTCGGCTGTTGCTCTTTCGACATACTCTTTTTCGAACCTTAACTGTTTTCAAATCTTCATGTCTACTTAGGCACTACAACCACATGGAGAAAAATGTATAACCAATCGGTGGGCATAATAAGCACCAGGGTTTTCTCAGTTCTCATGACATTCGTTTGAGGACAATAACGATGGAAGGATATGCATCCAACCAGGCAAACAGAAGCTTTGTCACATTCTTCACGTTGAATGCGAGGTTACTATTGTCCATGAGGCTTAAGTTTTACAGCAAGATATTTCTCATGGACGGACATGTTGAACATCAAAAAAACTAGTTTCAAGTGGACAAATTGGCTTCTAAACGTGCTCGGCTTCTATTTACAACAAATTGTAGTCATCCTAAAATAATTTTTTTGCACAGGATGTTGATTTTATGGATTAGACCGATCCATTTGTTTGTGACTACTAAAAAGAGTGGTTGGGTTAGATGTTACTTCCATGTTCAATCTGGATTTTGTCTAAATTTTATGAACAATTAATCTTTGGGCTTTTTGTACCGTTTGTAAGCTTGAGTTGTATTTTGTTACCCTCGTACTCCCCTTCGCCTGCCACTACGCTGCTGCATCTTCCACGGCTCCTGTTCGTTCTCGTCCGAGGCCTCGCCATCGTTCTCTGCCTTGGTTCACTCGCTATGCCCGCCGCCATCTGGCGTTATCAACATGGTCAACAACCGAGAGGAATCAGGAGATGACTATACATGGGGAGGCTGACAGTAGGGACCCACCAGGGTAATTGCATTACGCAAGCAGGTGCCTCGTTACTACAAGCCAAAAAATACTTCCTCCTAATTGTTTGACAACCAGGTCCCACGCCATTGTAAATGTAGTCAATAAATGAGAAAATTAGACAACGAGCGGATAACACAAGTGACCCAGCAGCTCGCCCAGTTGTTTTTTAGTTTCAGAGATGGAGCTCAAGTGTGCGCTGTGCGGGGGCTGCTGGGTTGCAAATCTTTCAAGACGAGGAGGGATGTAAGTAGTAAGAAATGGGCTTCCCCAGAAAATGGGCTATAAGTTGTAAGAAATGGGCTGTATATTTTTAAGCCAAAGCCAACCGGCAATTACATTAAAATATCGTTTTTTCTGGATTTCTCTACTCTTATAAAAAGCAGAGTTGGTGATGATGGTGTGCCTACCATCCTGCAATATTGGCCATCCGATCTATGTCTAATGGATAGGAAGGAAACTATGACAATTTACCCGCACTCCTCTCCACATTTGCAGATACGGCCTTCCCTAGTTCATCCTTTTCTTACAAAAGATAAACTACTCATACAAATGCATCTTTATGTTCCATGCAACGCATGGGCATCTTGCTAGTTAAGATTTAAATTTCATTCATTTTTTTGCGAAGAATTTTTATTGAATTTTACTTTGATATATTTTTTAAAGAATTACTTTTAACGTGACTCAAAATTTCATGATTAAAAGAGTTCGAACCCCACCGAAATATGCAAAATTTCGTTGAATTTTTTAGAAGTGCCCAGAATATATGGTATGTAATGCTAATAGAAAGAATATGGGCTTCAAAATATCCTTAAGAATTATTGAAAATAATGGCTAATGGGTTGTTAGCTGTTTTCCACAGATTTGGAGGCTGACTTCTGGGCCTACTAGGTTGACGATGACGCTGTCCTAAAAAAAATTGACGCGTACGCAACGCTTTGTCAACCTAGTCAACACAGAGCAGTGACTGTTGGATGTCCATCCAACGGCCGCCGTGCTTCTTCAATCTCTGATCTTCCTGCTCCAGCCGCCCAAACCTGCGCCGGCAGGACTGCCTGCTCCCTCCTCCCGTGGCCGGCTGAGCTGCCGCCAGGCCATCCCTCTACCCACCCGCACATCCTGTTATTTTCCGGCGACGTCAGCCTCACCCCCACAGCCGACTAGTCAATGCTCGTACTCCCCTCAGCGTGGGTATCCACTGTTGTGGCTTCACCGAATCCGGGTCGTTCCCTTCCTGGGCCTCGCCCTTGTTCACCACGTTTGTTCTCTCGGTGCGGCGAGGTCAACATAGTCAACAAACAACATCCCTCGGAAGAGGCTGACAGTAGGGACCCACACAAGCAAGTGACTCCTTATTACGCGCAAAATAATGATTTCTCCACCTGATAGCTGAGCCCACCGATAGAGCCTCTGTATTTCGCGAAACTAACGTTCCTCCCACTGACAGCTCAGACCCACTAGTTATATCTTCGCACGCAAGGAAGTGCCTCCTTATTACGCACAAAAAAATGAATACTCCCCCTGCTAGCTGGGACCCACCATAGTGGGAGGCTGACTTGTGGGCCTACTAAGTTGACGCGGACGGAGAGCTTTGTCAACTTAGTAAATATGAATGATTCTAGCTCCAGTGACCGTACGATGTCCATCCAACGGCGGCAGTGCTTCTTCAACCTCTGGTCTTCTTGTTCCAGCCACCCAAACCAGCGTCGGTCGTGTCGCCTGCTCCTACCTCCCGTGGCCGGCTGTGCTGCCATGGAGTCCTCATGCCCCTGCTACTCCCACCGCTGGCCAGGCCATCGCTCTACTCACCCACACCCCCTGTTATTCTGCGGTGATGGCAGCTTCACACCATAGCCGAACTAGTCAACCCTCGTACTCATCTCCTGGTGGGCATCCACTGCCGCCTCTTCCCCGGCTCTGCGTCGTCCCCTTTCTAGGCCTCATCATCGTCCACCGCCTTGGTGCTCTCAGCGCACCGTGGTCAATGTCGTTAAGGAACAACTTCCATCAGAAGAGTACTATACGTGGAGAGGCTGACATCTGGGTCCACGGCTGGAGCAAGGAAGTGCAACCTTATTACGCATAAAATAATTATTCCTCCACATAGCAGCGGGGACCCACCAGACGGGCCACCGTATTTCGTGAAAATAATGTTTCCTCCCTGACTGCTGGGACCCACCAGCTACATCTTTGCACGCAAGGAAGTGCGTCCATATTACAGGCAAAAAGATGATTCTCCCCCTGACAGCTGGGACCCACCGGCTACATCTTCGCACGCAAGGAATTGCCTCCTTATCCTCCCTGACAGTTGGGACCCACCTGGTCGAAGTGTACATAGCGTTGTCATTCTGGCCATGAACATCTACGTACATACCGGTCAATCGTTCTGTCTGCACGCTGCAGCAATGAACCGTGGCTGAGTAAGGAAGGGCACGTGTCATAGTAGAGGCGGGGACGTAGCATGTACATGTACGTATAGCCAGGGTGCAAGAAAGTAAATACGGCCATGTATGTACATATGGGCGGGGTCTCAAATACCTACTCGTGCAAATGTACAGCCAGGGCTCGTGTTCATGGAGAGGCAGCAACGGCGTCCTGTTCATCAGCACCCAACCATCTAGGTCGGAACAGAGGAAACAACGCCATGTTCGCCGGGAGCCAAGTGATTGGGTCAGAACATGTCCTGTTCATCAGGAGGCAACTGACTGGGTCGGAATGGGTCGTGGTCAATGGGAGCCTACTGGCTTGGATGGAACAGCTGGAACAGGGTCTGGTGTACCGCTAAACAGAGGAAAACGACCTTGTATTCGACCGCGTATGGTCGAAACGGGGTCATGTTCATTGGGAAGGGTTTGGCGTACCGTAAAACGGAGGAAACAGACTTGTGTTCGAGCTCCTACGGTCGAAACGGGGTGTCGTTGATTGGGAGGGGTGTAGCATACCGCAAAACGGAGGAAACGGACTTCTCTTCGGCCGCCTACGGTCGAAACAGGGTCCTGCTCATCGGGAGGGGTGTGGCGTACCACAAAACGGGACTCCACGGGCTACTGTTCATCTCCACTGTCGACTGCCTCCATAGGCTACTGTTCATCCGCCGTCGACCTCCTCTAGCCTCCACCTCCGACTGTTCATCCAGGGCATCTCCCTCCTGCCTCCACCAGCTACTGTTCATCCACGGGCTCCTGTTCATCCAGCCTCCACCGCTCCTCCACCGGCTACTGTTCAACCAACCCTCTCCATGGGGTCCTGTTCAACCATCCCTCCACGGGCTACTGTTCATCCGGCCCTCCACCGGCTACTGTTCAACCAGCCCTCCACGGGGTCCTGTTTATCCAGCCCTCCATGGAGTCCTGTTCATCCACCCCAACCAGCTCGATTGGGGTCCTGTTCATCCAGCGGCAATGGCCTCTACTACCACGGGGTCTTGTTCATCCAACTCCCCATCGGGAACTGTTCATCCAACCCCCAACAACGCTCACTGTTCATCAAGAGGCAGCAGGTTCGATCAGCTTCAGTTAGCAGTAGTAGCAAATGAATCGCTCGAACGGGTCAGTTAACAGCTAGATCAATTGATCGCTCGGGTTCAGTAACGCATAGCCTGCAGTGCAATCGCTCGGGTTCAGTTAGAGCCCAACGCCTCGCACCCACGCACGTACATGTACAAGAGAAACGAGCATCGCTCGTCCCTGACCACCCACCGTAACCAGAAACTGCCAGATATTTTCCTCGCCCTCGCTTCTACCACTGTTTTTTCCATCACGGACGGCCTAAAGAATGTCATGCAGCTGTGTCTCTGGCCTGCCCAGGACGAAAAGCCCATTTTCTATCATGATTTTTTGTCATAGAAGTAGGATCCCACCACATCTATGATGATACCGTGTTTTGCCACAATTATCATCATAGAAGTGTCATAAGCATGACAGAAGAAATTTTTGTTCGGCCCAAAATGTCACGGATGTGTCTTTTTTTGTAGTGCATACTTGCACATATACAACATCACGTTGTGAATAACTAGAATAAGCAAGGCATACTACGAACAACCAAAGATAGTATTTGACACTGGACATATGCTAACTACAAACAATCGAACAACCAAAAACTTTAAAAGAGGCATATCCTAGCTACAATACGCTGAAAAACAAGCAAATATATACATTTCTATCGGTATATTTAAAACTAGTATTGAAATGTACTGCACAGTAAATAGTTGCACATATAGAGCATCACATTGTGAACAACTGAAATAAACATGGCATACTACAAACAACCAAATATAGCAATTAAAACTGGACATATTCTCACTACACTACAAAAGGGACTCGACAAAACAAATCATGGGTCCCCCCTATGAAGAGGCATGATAATCCACAAGTATAGGGGATTGATAACCCACAAGTATAGGGGATCGCAACAGTTTTCGATAGTAGAGTATTCAACCCAAATTTATAGATTTGACACAAGGGGAGCCAAAGAATATTTGAAGGTATTAGCAGCTGAGTTATCAATTCAACCACACCTAGAGATTAATTATCTGCAGCAAAGTGATCAATAGCAAAGTAGTATGATAGTCTTGATAATAGTAGCAGTAGTAAGGGTAACGGTAACAGTGATAGCAGTAATTTTGTAGCAAGTGTAACATTGATCATAGCAGTAGTAACTCAGCAAGAACAATATAAGATAAATTCATAGGCATTTGATCGGTGACTTGTTGGATGATTTTCATCATGAGACAGTTATAACCTAGGGCGATACGGCACTAGCTCTAGTTCGTCAATATGATGTAGGCATGTATTCCATAAATAGTCATACATGCTTATGGAAAGAATTTGCATGACATCTTTTGTCCTATCCTCCCGTGGCAACGGGGTCCATATTGGAAACTAAGGGGTATTAAGGCCTCCTTTTAATAGAGAACCGGATCAAAGCATTAACACAAAGTGAATACATGAACTCCTCAAACTATGGTCATCATCGGGAGTGGTCCTGACTATTGTCACTCCGGGGTTGCTGGATCATAACACATAGTAGGTGCTATAACTTGCAAGATCGGATCTAGAACATGGATATAATGGTGATAACATAAACAGTTCAGATCTGAAATCATGGCACCCGGGCCCAAAGTGAGAAGCATTAAGCATGGCAAAGTCATAGCAACATCAATCTTAGAACATAGTGGATACTAGGGATCAAGCCCTAACAAAACTAACTCGACTACATGATAAATCTCATCCAACTCCTCACCGACCAGCGAGCCTATGAAGGAATTACTCACCCCCAATGGGGAGCATCATGGAATTGGCGATGGAGAAGGGTTGGTGATGACGAAGAACGGAGATCCCCCTCTCCGGAGCCCCAAACGGACTCCAGATCTGGCCTCATGATGAAGAACAAGAGGTGACGGAGGCTCCGTCTTGTGGATCCCGATAATTCTTTCTCCCTGATTTTTTCTGGAAAACTAGGATTTTATAGCATCGGTTTCAGGGTCAGCGGGGCCACCAGGTGGGGACAACCCACCTGGGCATGCGAGGAGAGGGGGCGCGCCCTGGTGGGTTGTGCCCACCCACGTGCCCCTCTCCGGTAGGTCTTGCCTCCAGAAATTCTTATTTATTGTATAAAAAATCCTTGTAAAGTTTTGTTCCAATCCGAGAACCTTTATTTCTGCACAAAAACAATACCATGGTAGTTCTGCTGAAAACAGCGTCAGCCCGGGGTTAGTTTCATTCAAATCATGCAAATTAGAGTCCAAAACAAGAGGAAAAGCGTTAGGAAAAGTAGATACGTTGGAGATGTATCAACTCCCCCAAGCTTAAACCTTTGCTTGTCCTCAAGCAATTCAGTTGATAAACTGAAAGTGAAAAAGAAAAACTTTTACGAACTCTTTTGCACTTGTTTGCATAAATAAGCTTAAACAACATCCAGGTTTTCAGCAAACATTATGACTAACCATGCCGACAATAACTCTTAAAGATTATATTAACTCATATAAATGACATAATCAGCTAGCGAGCAATAATAAGACATCTCAAACGGCAACATGTTGTCAAAACAACCATGATATAATATGACAATAGTGGTATCTCGCTAGCCCTTTCTAAGACCGCAAAACATAAATGTAGAGCACCTTCAAAGTCTAAGCAGAAACTAAACATTGTAATTCATGGTAGAAAAGATCCAGTCATGATGCACCCAACATTAGCTACACACAATGCATAAGTCATGACAGCTGTGCTCTCAGGTTCTAGCGCTTGTTTCAGAAGTTGATGACACAACATAAAAGTAAATATATAGTTGATGACCCACAAGTATAGGGGATCTATTGTAGTCCTTTCGATAACTAAGAGTGTCGAACCCAACGAGGAGCCGAAGGAAATGATAAGCGGTTTTCAGCAAGGTATTCTTTGCAAGTACTGAAATAAGTGGTAACAGATAGTTTTGTGATAAGATAAATTGTAACGAGCAACAAGTAAAAAAAGTAAATAAAGTGCAGCAAGGTGGCCAAATCCTTTTTGTAGCAAAGGACAAGCCGGAATAAACTCTTATAATAGGAAAAGCGCTCCCGAGGACACATGGGAATATCGTCAAGCTAGTTTTCATCATGTTCATATGATTCGCGTTTGGTACTTTGATAATTTGATATGTGGGTGGACCGGTGCTTGGGTGCTGTTCTTACTTGAACAAGCATCCCACTTATGATTAACCTCTATTGCAAGCATCCGCAACTACAACAAAAGTATTAAGGTAAACCTAACCATAGCATGAAACATGTGGATCCAAATCAGCCCCTTACGAAGCAACGCATAAACTAGGGTTTAAGCTTCTGTCACTCTAGCAACCCATCGAATACTTATTACTTCCCAATGCCTTCCTCTAGGCCCAAATAATGGTGAAGTGTTATGTAGTCGATGTTCACATAACACCACTAGAGGCTAGACAACATACATCTTATCAAAATATAAAACGAATACCAAATTCACATGACTACTAATAGCAAGACTTCTCCCTTGTCCTCAGGAACAAACGTAATTACTCACAAAGCATATTCATGTTCATAATCAGAGGGGTAATAATATGCATATAGGATCTGAAC